>NC_046988.1:7529504-7542004 GCF_009769545.1 Cyclopterus lumpus
AATGTCCTCGCCGGTGAATCTTCACCATTCCACACAGAGACTTGATTAGAGGTTGATTTAATGCTCTCCAAACAATGAGCTCCTGTTTATTTCCAATTAGCATGATGGATGCAGACTGCAGCAAACATACTGCCTTCCTCCTCTTTTTTTTTTCTAGCCTCTGTCACCTCATGTCTCTTTCCCTCTACGGTCTTCTTGGATGTCACTCGCATGGCAACAGCACGCTTGGACATGACTGTTGCCATGGAGCAACATCTTAACAACTGTAGTTGTAGCTGCACCATATTACTTATTAATTGGATGTTCAATGTCCTTAACCTCTTTGAGGATTGAGCTTGGTTCTGCTTTATATTACCTAGTGACACGGGTTCAGAATTTCCATTTGCTTAGGTCATTTGCAAGGACCAGTATAGGGTGGTTTCTAATGCTTATTCTTTTTTTATGGGCAGTGAATCTCGCCTTAATAGTATTTTGTGACTAGAGTTGTGACTGCATGTTTATGGAGAGTATTTGATGGTCATGGTGTACAGAGCAAGCCAAATGAAATGAAGAGCCTTTATTTAGATCTAGGCTAAGCATATCTCTAGACAACAGACGCAATAGTACATGCATAATCACCACACACACACACACACACACACACACACACACACACACACACACACACACACACACACGTATATGCTGTTAGGACACTGTAGGTTCCATTCGATAGGCTACATGCATATCAACAGACTAGCTCACTTTAACAATCCCATGCAGTAGTTTCCTTCCGTTTTCAATAACGTCTAGAGTATAATCATCTCAACTGTGTTATCTTTATCATACATAAAGTCTGGCATCGCACCCAGGGAGCCCCAAGCTATCAGTCTGCCACACATCCAGCTTGACACAGCCCATCATTTTAAAATCAGGAGCACTCAAGGCTCTATTTGGAGGCAAAGCGAGGTGGCAATTTTATGCATTTTTGATCTGAAACTGGAACAAGTTCCTCTCCTCTCCATGCTGGCTTTCAATAAATTTAGATGATTTCCCGTGTCATTAAATGCTGAATTTGAATTGCAAATGGTTCCTTGTGCTCTCCACGAAGACGAGATACACACGCTCGTATATCCAGACATACGCAGGCAGACAGACAGCACTTGCATAGCTCATGTTTAATTAAGCGGTTTGTCTGTGAGAGAGAGTGATGGGCGTAGTACGCACTGTTACCTCAACGTGTGTTTCCTTCAATAAACTTTTCCTATTCACTGCTCAATATCCTGTGGCCCTATAGGGGGCAGTACATATTAGAGGCCTCCTTTGTCCTGTGCCAGCATGACCAAGGTAAACATCCTCTTGGATTATCTCTTTCATTCTTTATCTCACTCTCTTCCTCCTTTCACCACCCCCACTTTCGTCACCCTCTCTCCCGCCTTCTCATCCTCTTTCACACTCACTCCATCTTGATTCTGTCTCTTTTTTTCCGTCTCGGAGATGAAAGCCTCCCCACAGCTCCTTTCACTCCTCCTGAAGCGCCCCAAATGAGGTAGCTTATCTGATGAATTCCCCCCCCCCCTTCACAGACAGACAGAGACAGACACACACACACACGCACACACACACACACACACACACACACACACACACACACACACACACACACAGAAACTTCTTTTCTAGCTTACACTCTTACAGCACTGGCTCACAAAGCTATAAAAAATTTAAAAAAATTCTGCACATGTACACACTCTCTTTTGGACGTCCATAAGTCACTTATGCACCATATAAACATATGCATCGGCGGATGATAAAACACCCACACAGACACGCATGCGGTGTGCCTGGAGGCATGGCAGGCCTGGTGGGAGATCCGGGGGCCTGGCATTGTGGTATGAGGTGCCTGGCGTCGGGTCCCCGGGGGTAGCGGGCTGACTGTGATGTTAGGTTATTGGGCTCTGCACAGCGATGCCTTTTGGTCCGCACTGTAGGGGGGCATCAGGGAGTGCATGCGCATCACGGCTTTTATTAAACAGTAATCCCAACAGCTGTTGTTCAACCAAGCATCTCCCCTTCCCCCAGCTCTCTTCCTACATTCTTTCTCTTCTCATCCGTCTTTTCCGGCGTCTGTCTGTTTTCCGTTGTCGGAGCGAAGCACGAGCCAACCGGATCCACTAGAGACCCCTCATTACCAACGCACGCCTCCTAAACATTACGTTCATACACAACTCATTTACATTAGCAAATGTGTTTCGTAGGAAATGTAATGCCGCCTGGATTAGGTTTTTAATCAACATAACATGGAAATTAAAGTAACTGAATGTGTCTGCACACGTAAAAGGAAACTCATAAAATTAGCAATGTATTCCTTTCCTCCTAATATGCTAATAAAGCATCATACCGGTACACATTTTTATGGTTATGTCGAGGCAACTCAAAACACTTGGTGAAGGAAAGATGGTGGTCTTGGTTACATACAAGAGTGGATGTGGTGACTTGTTTACTATTCAACCAAAATTAGCTACATTGTTTTCTAACAATTGTTTTAGTCTAATTCTAACAACACCCACATAAACTCCAGGCTGGGTGGATAAAGTCTGGTGTTTTTTCGTATTATAGTATATTAGCATATTTTGTAGGAAATTGGGTTGATCTACTCCCATACACACACTCACAATAAAGTATATTATGGCTATGATGTCCAGACAGAAAGTGACATCATTAGAGCAGCTGGTATTCGATAGAGATGTGTGTGTCTCTATGTATGTGTGTTAATAAAACCTCTAATGTAGCATAAGAATTAATGAGTCAAAGTGCAAAGGGTAAAATTGCAGCTGTACACTGGCACCTGCCCTCCACACACACACACACACACACACACACACACACACACACACACACACACACACACACACACACACACACACACACACACACACCCTATACCTGCAGCTGGCTACTGATTGAGCTGTTCCCCACCCAGGGGACCCCCTCATTGCGGGACACGTGTGTCTCTCGCACTAATTATCCCCTTTACACCAGCTTGCCAAGAGTGCACCCCTTCCTCCTGCTCTGGTTCTAATAAGATACTGTAGCTTCATCATACATCTTCCCATCCCTTCTCATGTCCGTCTCTTGGCTCCCCTCCCTCCCTCCCTCCCTCCCTACCTCCCTCCCTCCCTGCCTTCCTCCCTTCCTGCTGCCTGTCTGTCACCCAGGACGTGCTGTCCCACCCCGGCTCTCTCCCCCAGGCCTCTGCCCTCTCCCCTGGGTACCATGTGGAGGAAAGGTCCAGGCTTTGTCTCCTTGTCTAGACCCTGACACCAACCACAAGGGGAGGGAACTTAATGATAGGTTCAGCAAATGAACCCATCATTAACACAACTCTCTTTCTACTCTGCTTTTCTTTTTCTTTCCTCTTTCACTTTCAGTGACATGAATGACAAGGGTGCCTGTTCACCATGTCATTAACATGCCCCCCACTGTACTTATCTGGTTGGGTACGTAATTAAAGATTATTTTTAATCTAATCAACAGTTTAAGCCTGATACTGTAATTAATAAACTATGAGCATTAGCCTCTCTTTTGCTGACTATACAAATATAGCTTAATAGCCTAGTTTTGAGTTGTGGGTTGGAAACTTTGGGACTAAGGTATTCTGATGGATTGTTTCTGTTTCATCATGCTTGTGTTGTAGTCTGCTGAATTTGGGTTTGTTATTGGCTGATAACTAAGTTTTAACAGAACGGACAAGTGAGACATCTTCCATCGAGAGGCATCATTCTTTTGTAATCTGTAAAATTAATATTCACAAATATTTCAAAGAAATTCAAATGGATGAAAGCATGTTTATTTTCCTTTGGTGGTTATTTGTGTAATTAGGAAAGTTCTTTTTTTCATCCAAACCTGTCCAAACCTGTGCAACTTTGATGCGAATACAAATTGGAATTTGTGTGAAAGTATATAATATAGTCGTTCCAAGGAATAACATTTCAACACCATTCTCAGCTAATAATGTGACATTGTTCCCCTGATTGTAAAGCGCAAATAACTTTGATCAAGATTTAGACCACATAATTGAGAAATCATCACAATGCGGTATTGTAATTCTTCCTGAATGTATTTATTTTCTGTTTAAGGCGATTGAAGTCTTGAAAAAAATAATGAACTTGCACATTCTAATTAAAAGTATTTACTCAATGTTTCCCATGCATGCATCATTTAATCCTTGGAAGTCGATGACATTGTAATATCCTCAATTTAAAGTCTGTGTAAGATTTAAACCCCAAACATTGAGCATAATAACACTGCTCTGCGGCTGGCTTCACCTCAGGGTGACCTACAATAGTTTGGTGACTCAGATGTTACACAACTCTTCTCCTTGATTCACATGTTCAAACACCCCCGGTTTAGTGCGTGGCAGTGCTGTCCCTCACAGTGTGTCAGGCTCTCAGGAAATGTCCGTAAATACAATGCAATTGAATGTAATTTTGATTTAAAAACCAAACAAACAAGACATCTACAAACCCATATATCCTAGTGTAGGAAGAGTGCAAATCAGGACCGGTATTAAAAATGCATGGGTTTTTCTTAAGTTGGAAGATGGCTTGAATGGCAGAAGAGGATAAGAAGACTTTTGTCGCGCACTGTCTGCCTTTCTGTGTTTGTTAACCGTCTCCTTCTCAAGCAGACGTTCTGTTTTGAGCACTAATGAGAAATCAGGAACGGCCGCTGAAGTCTTTGGTCATGACGGTCGGGACAAGAGATGGACGTTGCCCTTTTCCCTCCTGTGTGTGTGTTTGGATCTGTGTTTGTCTGAGCAGTGAGCCAAAGGACAGGGCCAGTGGTATGGAATGATAAACTGAATATGCCTGTGTGTGTGTGTGTGTGTGTGTGTGTGTGTGATTGGTTTTTTAACTGTCTCGACAACATCGATATGAAGGTTGTGGTGTAATAAATGTCTTGGAGGAGGTTGAAAGAGGGTTTAGGTCTGCATGACTGTCAGATTTAACCTTTTTCTGTGTGTACGAGGGTATACCTGCACTCAAAATGCATATTCAGTCCCCCATTTTAGATTTGTTCTTTATTAAACATTTAACTGTTTCAAATGGGATGTTGCTGTTGACGCCATGCTGTCTTCGTTCGCCTGCTATCCTCCTAATTCCCTTTCTTGATCACATTGTTGAGAGTAGTTAAAGTCCGTTTCTTGTGTTTTGATCTATTTGCTCTCTGACTCTTCTCTCTCTCTTTTAGTTTTTTTGTTTATTTGTGTGTGTGTGGTGTCTGGGCACTGGGTCTTGTTCCCTCTAAAGGCAGTCTAATGAGCACACAGACTTCTGTGGAACAAACCAATACAACAGTAACACACACGGCTTGATTGGGCCCTGCCAGTGGATCTCTCTTTAGCCTAATGAGCAGAGCTGGACAACCAGTGTAACAATCATATCTCTGTTTCTGTGTTTGTCTGTTTGTATTGGAAGCTGTGAGCTAGTGGTAATTCCAGAGTAAACTCTCAACGGCTTGACGGGCACTGTTTTACTCACACGGTGAAGAGAAATATACATCTTAGAGCTTTGGTGGTGATTTGTTTTGGTTTAATAAGCTGCTTGTCTCTGACAATAAATAGTACAGAGAAGACTGGAATGGGATATTGGTGGAGTGGTGTAGCATTCTGAAAACAGCTGGGGTTTCGTAGTCTGTTGTTGTAAAAGTGAGGGACATAAGTCATTGACATTTTTTTGGAATTGAAGGATGGAATCCTGAGCTGTGGGGACGCTTTTTACTGGAAGAACAGGATGTGTGATTCCTCCAAATATTGTGCAACTGCCTGATTTGTTTGTGCATAAGTGACCCAAGCTCAAGTGTGTGTGTGTGTGTGTGTGTGTGTGTGTGTGTGTGTGTGTGTGTGTGTGTGTGTGTGTGTGTGTGTGTGTGTGTGTGTGTGTGTGTGTGTGTGTGTGTGTGTGTGTGTGGAGCAACTCTTTGGCTGAAATTCTTGCACTTGAAGCAATAGGTTCAGTGTTATACTCTCTCGACATCTGACCTTCAAATATGATCCATAGATTAGTTCAGTACTTCCTCTTTAGCGAGGGCTATATATATATATGTATATACATGTGTATATAATACAGAACACATGAAGTGAAAACTTGGTTGTGATTATCTGTCAGACTTAAAGTAAACATTTCAACAGTCTGGCCATTGTCTCGTAACACACACGGGATCTGGGCTTTGCAAAAGATAAACACTCCATTTATCATCTGCTCTGATGATACATCTTGCTAATCAGGTTTATAATATTGTGCACTGATCGATCAGATGTCTTGTCGGAGAACAGAACACATATATGGCCGATGCAGCGGTGGAGGATAAAACAACTGAACCATGGTTTAGTTCTGTTTAAGTTCTTGTTTTGTTCTGTTCCATCAAGTGAAGCAGTGTTCTCTAGTTTACAGCCTAACGTTTTGCAACACTAGTTAATAGTACACTTTATATATCAGAGTAAGCAGTGTCAACACAAATAGTTTTTCTGAATATGTTAATTCATATTGCTTGCTGCTTAATGATGACCACCATATTTGAAGATGTTTTGTTTCACCACTCACTGTATCTTGAACCTGGCTGTCCCTAAAACCACTGTGGGTTGTTTTGTTTGTGCCAGTTATTCTTGCAGGCTGCAGTCGGCAGCAGCTTTGTCTCATTGGGTCTTTCCTTTGAAGCTGCCCGGCCTCTGGTCAGGAAGTTTAGACTTCAATTCATCTCTGCTTCTCCTCTCAACCCCTCTTGTGGACATCTGTGTTCTGTCTTAAACAACACAAAGACTTAAAACACACAGACACACACATGTATTGTGGCTCATTCTCTGTTAACATTGCACTTTGAATTCACATCCAATTTGGATTCTTTGATGACAGTGTGTGTTTGTGTGTGAATGTTCATGCATCTGTGTGTATGCTATATACTAAACATAATGACCATTTTAATCATTTGGCACACATAAACACGTGTGCACACACACACACACACACACACACACACACACACACACACACACACACACACACACACACACACAGAACCACGCCTCAGGGAGCATGTCACTTGCTTTGACCTGTGGAGTTTTGGCACCAGATGTCTCCAGCTGGCACGACTGGAGACATATGCTACATCTCACTCCTTGTGTGTGTGTGTTTGTGTGTGTGAGTCTCTGTGTGCGTGTGTGTTTCTCTGTGTGCGTCTGTACCTTGGCACTTTCAATAAGCCCAAGTGTTTGCTTTTGCCTTATTGCCTTTTGTCTTTTCATTTCCAATCTTCTCTTGCTTACTTTTCCTTCTTCTTTTCCCATTTCACTGTTGTCTTTCTCTCTGATTCTGTCATAACTCTCTCCTCTCTATCTGTGAGTGTGTTCTAAATAAGCAATGCCTCTCTACATTGAAGTGTCAGGGCCTATTGTTGTGTTAAAGAAAATTGTTTGGCCCAACTCTGAGCTACCTTTTGTGTGCTATAACTCACCCCAAAGGGGAAACAGAAAATAAATGTATCATATCCGCTTATGTGAATGTTTGTGTGCGCCTTGTTTGTACTTTTTGCACACACATAGGGAGGCACGATGAATCCACATTCATACATGCAGCCACATGGACGTGGACACAGTGTAACATAAGAAAATAAGAGTTGCTTACGCCATAGTAGCCCTTTTGGTTTGTCATGCTCTCGTTCATCATTTATGAGGCCATTTATTCTTCAGCACAAGGATGTTGTTTTATTTTGTAGCGTTAAATTATTCAGCTGCTTGTTGTGAGGGATGTCCAAGCTGATAAGAGATAGTAACACATGTATACATGTGCACTGCACATACACACAAACAAACACGCGGGTGAGATTCCCCTTTGAGATCTGTGGGGATTCTTCTTCCGTTGTTTGTCGCTGCAGTGCATGTGCATGATTCCCATGATAGGTTATGACGAATCATGGACTTGCCTGATCATGTACTGCTTAGGAGCAGCATCTTTTAGCAAAGACAGCAGCCACTGTTCCATGCTGGTAACTGAGGAGTAACGCTAACTGCATTGCCATAACAACACAGATTGCTAGGAAGTTGGCTTGCTGATGTCTTACACCATTTGTAAACTCTAATAGTTTACTTCCTTTCTGAAGATGATTTGCAATTGATCAGTTGTAAATAGTTGCATATCAAAGTTCAGCAAATTGTTACTGAACTCAAATGAATCCATCAAAATAAATTACAATGTGATGTGAATGCAGGTCCAAGCCTTTTCTCTCTCTCTCTCTCTCTCTCTCTCTCTGTCTCTCTCTCTCTCTCTCTCTCACACACACACACACACACACACACTCTGTCTGATGGAAAGTTTCACCCTCTCAGTCTCCTGTGCTCTCCTGTCTACTTCCGTCGTGTTGAGACAAACAGTTTGTTCCACTGTATTTGTTTCCAGCCGGTTACATCATGGCACCTTTCACCGATCGTCCCTGTTATTAGAACTGATTATTCTTGTTTTGCTGCCGTGCTGGAAATGGAGCCTCAGTATGGGAGAGCGAGTTTGAGTGTTTGTTTATATTTACGTGTTCATGTGTGCATCCTCTTGCAAGCCAAAGCACAGGAGCTGAGGGAGAGAGAGAGAGATTCAAAAAGTTTATGAGAGAGAGATTCTGTTATGATGTGTGGTGTCACTTTATAGTTACTTGTGACATGCTGACTTTGGGACCTCCAGGCTGCACCGTCGTCACACATCATGAGCATCTCTTAGCAGAATGCTGCTCTGATACTGCTGCTGATACTACACACACACACACACACACACATACACACATACATACATACATACATATATACACACACACATACACACAGATACTTTAGGTAAACCGCTAATATATACTCTCACATAAAGTTTACTGTACTGAATAACTCCACCATTAATTTTACTATTAAAATACTGTTTCCCCCATGCTTACAGAACATGGCTAATTTTGAGAGATGGTATACTGTAACATCATTAATAATGTAACACACACACAGGGACCAGCGCAGCACTGATGAACCTCCCAGGCCTTATTTATCATTCATAAGTGGAGAGACATCTGCATTTTAAATGGGCAGAAGCCTCAGCCAAATTGGTCAAAGTTGTAATGGTGGTTGGTTTGTTAGATTCCGAACTTTATTATTAAGACAAACAAGTTTAACTTAGTAAGGCTTTTCTGAACATCATATGAACGGAGAAAACGAGTTTTGATCTTCCCTTGAAATGTGTTTTCCTCTTAATTTATATTGCTTCCCTCGTTAGTTAGAAGAGATCATATAAACTTTGGAGTAAGATCCACACCACACACACCACATCAGCAGTGCTGAGACAACGTTGAGGTTTCTCAGACCCAGTCCGCACTAGCAGCTCTTTACACGTGGGGGTGTTTCCCACTCTCTGTTAAAGGTTGTGGTGCAGTCTCCTCTACACTTCTGAACAGTTTAAATAGCAAGGCTCCCTGGAGATCAATTAATAGCTTATAGAAGATAGTAGAGAACAGTGAAATTGCCTGACTTAGTAGTTCATGCTCTGATGCGCCACCGATGCGTTTGCTTAATTAGGCCAGAAATATCTTTAGAAATGTAACTGCTAAAAACATTTCTGTTTGTGTTTTCACATATTAATGAGTTTTCATGTAGCTTCATAAGAGAATGTGTCTGAGCTTATGGTGTAATACACATTCTGCAGAGAAAGCGGCAAGTCTTCTTCCACATTAAAAGCCCACTAATACCCCAAGAGGACGTGCTGTATATTACAGCTGGGCCTGCAAACAGCTGGTAGTTTGACTGATTGATTTAGAAACAACCAAGTTAAACAGTTTTTCTAAACTCGAAAGGCTTCTCTTCAAAACACAAGGCAGAATCAAAGTGGATTGTGGTGTCTACCGTGTAAAATGACGGTTGCATTTAGACTTGGTGACCTGCAAACTGAGCACAAGCAGCAAGTATATGTAGCTAGTTATTTCATTTGCAATATCCCTGGTGGTGGCAGAAGTGCTGTCGATCCTCCCTCATTCAGATCAGCACCATGGACAGTAACCAGGGAAGCCCCTCAGATTGGCATCACGCCAGTGGTCGCGATACTGGTTACAGGAGACGGGGTGCCATCGTCGGCACATTGGACTTGTTTTCACTTCATGTAGAAGTGCTGTAAAAATCCAGCTTCAAGTTTTGTTCCGTTAAGTCAACATAAATGCAAACTGTGCCTGCAGCTCTGACATCTTAATTAAATTTGCCACACTTATTTGGCCAGCAGGTCTAAATGTATTACAGCAGAGACTGTTTACTCGTGTCTTATTCCTCTTGGGTTAACATGATCGCCTTAATGTCATGGATTTATTGCAGAGAGGGTTCCGCTGAAGACCGCAGCGGTTCTTTCAGAGGTCACAGTGAACGCTGTAGCACTGCGGAGGTGGCTGCTGTAGAGCACACTGGAGACTACAGCACAGACATCCACACCGCATGGTAGTCTGGCGACAGACGTCAATGAAAACAATAACTTGTGTAGTCCACAAAATGAGGAAGTGGACAGAAGAGCATTTCCTCAGAGGAGGAAGAAAGGTGGAAACTGAGCTGTAATAACTGTGACAGCAAAAACTATCTTAATTCTCCGCTTCTTACTTTATAGTTTTGGTATAAGCTGTTTAACATATTATTCTAAGCTTTCATTTTCATCTTGCAGAAAGCTTATTAAATTATTTAAAGTAAAGGGAATATAGTGTGGCTTGCCATATTTCTTTTTGAGAAGATTATTACATTCTACTCCGGGCTTACAGATGTACATGGTGTATGTGCTATGCTTTGATGTGAAAATCATGTGAAAATCACATGTTTTTCTCGTGGAAAAGAGATCCATGTCTGTATGTCTCTGTGTAAAACATCTTGCTAGCCTGACACTGTGTTAGCATGCACAGTGGAAGACATGTGTGCGCTGTGGAGGTGGTACATCACAAGTGTGTACTGCTGTTCGGTGCAGGAAAACAACTTTGTGGGTCTGAGTATGCCGAAGCCTGTGTTTTTTTTGGTGCAGAAAAGGGTCCAACTCATTTATCTGCTACGTCATTTGTTAATTATGGCTTTGTGTGAGCATGCATATATTACGTGTTTCCACAATTAATTGGGTCTGAGGCACATGCACTTGCACAGCGAGTATCTCCAGAGGGGCAGCATACATCTGCTTTTCCCTCATTAACTCTGTGCAGAATGCTATTTGTCAGCTGCACTGTCACCAGCTTCAGTAGGCCACATGTGTGTCCGGAGATGGATCAGGTGGAAAACTCAAATCCCAGCAGGCCCCTTTGACCCCGCCTCCACAGAGATCAGTACAGTGCCAGTCGCTCACCTGCTGCTTCACCTCTGACACAAGCACCTGGGGAAAAAGATGGGGACCGTAGAAAGCTGTCACACTGCTTCCATTAATTCAGTTCCCTCTCTTCCCCGTTTGTATTCTCCTCCTAACTCTCTACATCTGTGTTTCTGGTGGTTCAACATGGTCTAAAGTTGGTTCTCTCCCTCTCCTCCCAGCTCGGTCTATTCCAAAGAGGAAGCACACCGGTGGTTTTGAACAATCTTGTCCTATATAATAGGCCATGCCAGAAATAGTATGCCCATGTAATGCTCTGAAATCAGGCCTCATCAACTCGAGTCTTGGTTAATGAATCCAAGATATGTGCAGTTCATTTCCTTGTCTTAACCTTGATGGTAGGTTCTCCGTGTTCATTGGACACTGGCTGGGAAGATCTGATCTGTATTTTCATCATACTTACAAGGGATGTAATATTCCTTTCATATGGGAGTGTATTATTAAAACATGAATAGATTAAGTAACCTTGAGTCTTTGACTCCAAACACTTCATGCTCTCCTCACCGTTGCCATGGTAATGCAGCAGCAGCACCTTGCAGTGGAGAGTGTTTTCTCAAAAGCTCACTGCAGTTTTCATTCCAGTGGATTTTGCCTCCTCTCAAAGTTTCCACCTGCATGGAAATGATGAGAGAGAGAGAGAGAGAGAGAGAGAGAGAGAGAGAGAGAGAGAGAGAGAGAGAGAGAGAGAGAGAGAGAGAGAGAGAGAGAGAGAGAGAGAGAGAGAGAGAGAGAGAGAGAGAGAGAGAGAGAGAGAGAGAGAGAGAGAGAGAGAGAGAGAGAGAGAGAGAGAGAGAGAGAGAGAGAGAGAGAGAGAGAGAGAGAGAGAGAGAACAATATGGCAGCTAACATAGAGTGTGTGTTATGTGTGTGTAGCCAGAGAGATAACCATGATTGGGTGTGTGACCATCAACGTGGCTTCATGTCATGCCGTCTCACTTGTCTATCTGTTTTTTGAGATAAGACTAACACACACAGCCACACATACAGCATGAAGACACAGTTTGATCACTAGGTGTATATTACACCCTTGCATATTGAAATACTTTATTCCTTGACATATTTTTGGTCATCCCAGGTGCCATCTGGGTCTAATGCTGGGTCAATGATCAGAACCAGATA
>NC_046988.1:7547004-7719504 GCF_009769545.1 Cyclopterus lumpus
GGGGGGGGGGGGATCTAGTGATACGGGAAAGCATTTCATTGCCAGAAGTTACTGTCTTTTAAAACCTGGAGAGCATGGGGAACTAAATATATGCTTTATTTTAGACGTAAATGTGTACATCATTTTGATTTGAATTTATTTTGTTACTTTCTTGATGCTCCATCTCCTGCTTGGACCACCATCTGCCCTTGTGTATCAATAAGCCCTGAACCTTGAGTGAACCTCACAAAGCAGTGCACAAGATGTATTCCTCACTGTTTGGTTGCACTAGTTAATGAAATTACAAAACCAAACGTCTTTACCATTTTGTTTACAGTGGTTTGCCATCAGGAAAGCTATAATACAGTTGATGACTGTTATGACAATAATATTGCAAGGGCATCTATCACACTAAAGGCCTGAAATAATGTCTAGAATGCTGACCACAGTAAGCCTATGGATTTTTTTTTTTTTTAAATACCGGAAGCATCCATAAGGCATTCAGATCCCACCCCAACCCACCTGCTGTTCACCATTAACATAATGAACTAGCACCCATCTCCATACAAATGACTGTTTCAAGCTTTAAGAGCGTCTGGGAGCTCTAATGTAGTGTCTCCAAACTTTCTGAAGATGCCATATTGATTGAGCCAATCAATGCACCTAAAAAGCCATAAGTGCATCTGGTAACCATAATGGTGGCACTTAAAAGAAGGATGGATGAGCGTAATATTCACTGAGCATCATTGTCTGTGATGGAGGAAGAAGGAGGGCGAGCTGGGGAGAGGAATGCAGAACAGGAGAAGCTAACGCAGCAAAAAATTGTGAAAACGTGTTAAAGAGACGTGACCGAAAGTAAGATTTGAAGCCATGGTGGAAAATAAGTTTGTTTTGATGAGATGAAGTGACAGGTAGTTGAAAAGAAAAGTGCAACTTCCATCAGGGTTTTACATAAGAAAAGCATCTTCCCACCCTTGCGTGGTGCTGATCGGTAAATTACATGTAAAGCGTTGTTGTGGCTTCAGCGTCGTCCTGTCTGCCTTCATTCCTGCTTTTTTTGCGCATTAATGATTAATGTGCTGGTAAGCGGGGGGTCCTCCCTTTCACTATCCATCCATCCATCTCTCCCTCTTCTTTGTTCCACATGTACTGTTGAGCAGTGATTTGTGTCAGCTATGCTCTGATACCGAGACCCACTTTTGGATATGAAGGATTGTTGACGGTGCACATTAGGCCTGACAAGGCATTGATCCTCAACTTGTTCTGTGAGTGGGAGGGGAAATGAGTATATCATAGGAAGTAAATACTCATTTAAGTGAATCCTAACTTATAAAAATAAATATATATATTTTGAATTGTGTCTGCAAACATCTCTCCTCTCATCTCACCGTGTTGCTGCACTTTAGCCTCCACTAAAATCCCATGTGCACGTCAGCAGCTGGGTCACACAACAGGCCATTTGGGCTCATCAAACATTCATCGACCCAAATCTCCCTGCCTCTCCTTCCACCTACCCACCAATTGTTTTTCTTATCTTCCTTTTTCAAATAGCCTTCAGAGATTATCAAGCATTTTAAATTGTACATCTTTAAATCCTCATAGGGCTCTAAAAAGGTGCGATCAAGAGGAATGAGGCCGAGCTTATTGCTCAAAATACATTCATTTGACAGTATACGGTGGGGCTGTAAAGTTCTGATGGAGTGACTAAAATCTAAGCTTTCTACAATGGACATTGGAGTTTCTCTCATTACACTAAATAGGGTGAATCTGTGGATATATCTGCCCCAAGGGTTGAGGCTTTCGGACTGATTCATATGTATAGTGGCATATGTCTGTCTGGGAGGGAGCGAGGAAGAAAGAAGTAAAAGGAGATGAGTGCACGAACAGTAAAAGAGTATTAGTGGGGAGGTGGAAAGCCCTTAGACCTAATCCTGGAAAGATGGTCTCACTTAGCTTTTAGATATTCCACCACCTCGAAAAGCTCTAAAGGCCTCCAGTGGCGCATCCCCAGCTCATAAACTCATGCATGTTTTAGAAGGGCTCGCCTCTGGGGAGGGGGGTGGGAGTATTGACTGGTCTAGGATACACAACAGACCACAATGGAGCGGAGGATGGAATTTGAGCTGGAGAGAGCATCCCTAAGGCAAACTGCCTAACTAGCACTTGCCATATTTCATAGGCCCTTATCCCCCCACCCACCCACTACAAGCTCTCAAGACCCTCATATTTGAGGGAGGGGGGCTTCATAGGGCAAAGTGCTTCTCCCTTGATAGCAGATGTGTGTTTGAGACCGTAGGACCTTCCTATTGTCCTGGCTTTGATACACAAGTGCCCTTTATCTTCTGTGATGGGAATAATGGGAAATACCAAAGGATCTCAAATACATACATAAACATAACCATTGTGGTATGGCAAGAGGTTTGTGGTACATCACCCCCCTTTCTGTGGCTTGCAGAGAGTCATTTCGTCGACCGTGTTTTGATTGATGATCCCAGCCAATAACTAGCCTTGCATCTGTCTAAGCATCATTGATTCCCCAAACTCTGAACCCTCCCCCTACACACCACACACACACACACACACACACACACACACACACAAGCTTGTGTTGACACAATACAGATGACCTAAACACAGAAGGGAGATAATCAGAGAGCCCTTTTGTCGGTTTCCATTTCATTATGTAGATTGCTGCCTTACAGCACTCACTTTATCATAAAGATGAACCATATATACAGCAGGTGTGTGCCCGTCTTATCCAATAACAACAGTTTGATTTATTTTTTATTTTTCACTTTTTGTGTTTGATAGATAGTTTTGAACTTATTACACCTCATTTGCAGACAGTATTTAAAGCCAACGCAGATTTGCTTTTTCCTCCCAAATTCATATTTTGATAAATTGAAGAAACACTCACACATAGACACAAACAGGTACACTTGTCTTCCAGACAAGCTTTACCAGGGTCGCAACAACAAGAGAGTTCCTTCCCCTAGTATCTAAAATAACATCCTTCCAGTCTTTTCTCCTTCATAAATAAATCTTAGTCAACGACGTCCTGAGAACTCCTTTCTTTGATCAGTAAGTGATCTAGACATTCCCAGCACTCTGACACTGGCTCTTAAAGGTCAGGGGGTTAAGCACAAGGCACAGGCGAGAATGATTGCCGAGGGTGACACCCCTGGGGCGAGGTCTGGTTTACACGCACGCACACACACACACACAGACACAGACACAGACACAGACACAGACACACACACACACACACACACACACACACACACACACACACACACACACACATGACTTTTGACTTTATGCATGCATGACTTCTCTCTACCATTATCCAAACAATGGAGTGTGTCAGCTGTGTAATTGAGTGGTTTCACTTGTCCTGTGTATACCACAGGCATACACAAGTCTATGGATATCAGCTGTTTGACTGCAGAGGTCTTCATTAGGTCTGCCTTTAGACAGGCTTCTATTTAATAGCCTATTTATATTAATATTATTAATACTATTAATATACCTGGTGGTAAAAAATACAGGAAACTTTTAAGGTGGACACACAAAGACTGGCAAACATGTTTGTCCTATTGCATAGCTGTGTGATATGATGGAGGGTAGACGGACAGTATGATATTATGAACAGCAGTTAAGTGTTTTAGACACTTGATGACAGCTGTGCCAGTAAATATTTAACAGGGTCATGTACTGCGCTTCCCCCCCATTCCAGCATAATAGCTGTGTGTGTGTGTGTGTGTGTGTGTGTCTGCCTCTTCTCATGTGGTTTTTGTGCTTGTTTGCATAGGATGTAGTGACCCACGCTTACATTCGTGATGTCTGTCCTTGCCAGTAAGCGCGCATGCACACACACACACACACACACACACACACACACACACACACACACACACACACACACACACACACACACACTGGTGACATCCAACCTCAATTTAGAGATGTAGCCTGAGGGAAGGTGATGAGTTGAGCGGAGACAGACAGACAGACTGATATGGTTTGAAACTGGACATTGACCGCTATTGATGACACACAAAGAGCTCTGTCTCTGTCTGCTTGGTCTTTCATCGTCTTCTTCATCATCATCATCACAAGGGAAGCCTTTGCTTTATCTTTTATTTTCAGTTCCAAAAGTGATTTAATGTTCTGACCTTCTAGCTTCTTCTCATCTTCCTCTTCTATGTCCCTATACCCACTCTTTATTTTTTTCCCCTTTCACGCACTGTCACAGATGATAATGACGACAGTTATGGCCCCACTTTGGTGGAAAGCCAAGGTCGTACCCATTGTGGCCCATATCTTTTATGATGCTGCATTAAAATTATGCAAACGGGGAGAGTTCAAAATAATTACACATTGATATAGCAATTGAGGGATTGAAATTATATAGGATTATATTATAATCTTATTATAATTATATTATATAGGAATATTTGATAGGACTATTTATAAGTTTCATATAGCACACTGATGCACAAACACACACACACACACACACACACACAAACTCAGCAAGCACAACAGATACAGATGAAGCAAGACAGATCCTGGAGCAGATGCACAGGTATTTAATTAGCACTGACTGCAGCTGTTACTGTTTATTACCTCGCTATTGTAAAAAAGAACGTCTGAAATACACACACGCTCACAGGTCAGCCATTTGTTTGAGGTGGCTTCCCACGGGAACATCAGCGGTGTGTATGTGTTTGAACTTTGTGTGTCCAAACACACCAACGCCCTCCTCCTATTGCGAAGGCAGCCATGTCCACCGCCTGCTGTATGATAACAGCGTCCTCTCTGTCCCATCAAAGGCTACGTGAGTGGGAGATCAGGAATGCTCATACATGGCCTGCTGTCGTCCGTACGTATCTGTATTGTCCCCCCCCCCCCCCCCCCCCCCCCCTTCACTTTTGTTGCCATTTCTCGTTTGCACTTATCCATCTTTCCAATAATCTCATCTGCGACATCCTTATTCCCTCTTTCCCTCGCCTCCATCCCTTGTCTTCAGGTGACAGGCTTTCCTGCTTGCAGTTAACGCTGCTGTGTTCTGTCTCCTCTCTGTCAGCATCAATGCTATACCACACACACACACACACACGTGCCAGCTTCTTGCTTCTTAACAATTTTACATCACCATCGTGTTTGCGATCCGACTTTAACTGAAGGTAGCACAATTATAAGCACATAGGCGATACTTCACTACCCAAACATGTGTCTTTGGAGTATCAAACGCTCATCCGGTGGAGACGCGAAAGATGGCTCTTTGAGTAGTTTGTTTCTTTGTGTGGAATGGAGGAGGAAAAATCGGAACATCCTCATAAACTTCTCAAACTCCTCCTACAGCTTCATATCCACTTCTATGCCGTTCATTGTTTGCACACTATGTTCCAAACTAAACATGATGCACTAAATGCCCTGCGTTCCTTATTATCCTAATGCACAAAAGTGTGATTGTGATTAACCTGAGCACCATGTTTGTTTCGGGGTTCACCCGGTGTGTGGGAGGAACTTTAGAATATAGTACTTGAAGGATAATTTCCTTAATACATGTTTCTGTTTGTATATGTATCTTCATTGAGCACTCTAACACACATACATGCAGTTCATATGAACACACCCCAACTCACTTCATATAAGGAACTAGGCTAGAATGATTCATGTTCATGGGATGACCCATCGCTGTTCTCTTTTCTAGTGAGTCTCATCGGGAGCCCTCTTCTCTCTTCCTCACATAGGTCGGCTGGCCAGCTATCGGCCTCCTACATACTGAATGGTTACTGTGATGAATGATTAACATGCAGCCTCGCTAAATGATGGCCAATAGATCATTTATACCATAACTAGAGAGGAAGACCTTGTAGACAAGCCAATGGGGGAGAGTGAGTGTGTTGCTGCCTCAATTACATCTGTCTCTCCTTGTCTCTTTCTCTGCAGTAGTCTCTCCCTGTGTAGTGATTTCCCAGCTGCCCATCTGATATGTCGGTTGTGTTTTCCCTGCATGCAATGCTGTGTTCACCCACCTCAGCTCCAGCTCCTGCCTCATTAGCCCATGTTTGTTTAGTCGCCGTCCTCCTCCTACTCACTGCTAGATTGGTGTGTGCTTTCGGCTGACTGATCGCTCTGCTCTGTTAGGGGTTTTTAGTCAAACTTAGTTGCCCTCTGATCATGAGCCACAGCCTCTGTATTCCCTCGTTCAAGCGTGTCTGTCTGCTTGCTGGCATCTGTGTCATGTTGCAGTGGCTAGTGTTGGTCGCTGAGGTTGTGCTTTAGCCTTGGCAAGACACACCGACATGCCACGCATCAGCACTCACACCGTGGGTTCCTTCCATCGGTCATCAACAGTCTTTTCTGCATCTCTTAGCATTCCTCTGCATGTCGTCTTTGTCTTCTTCTATCTACTGCCAGTCTCTCTCTCTCTCTCTCTGCGTGTCGTGAAGACAGCCGTGAAACACAGCCTCATCTCTACAGCTATTTCCCAGGGAAACCCAAATGAAAAGATACGACCGACCTTTTCTTTCTCCTGCCACATTGCTCACCGTAAATGCTGACAAGAGACTGCAGTACCGTCGCCGACCTTTTTCAAGGCTCTCAAGAACTCACACACGCACACACACACGCCATTTCTATTACTCACAGTGCCTTTGAATCAGCAGAGTTTTGGGGTGGTGTAGAATAATTTAATGACACACAATGTCGCCTCAATTTTAGCGCTCCCTGGCCAGGCTACCAGGTGCACCATTTGTCCTTTAGTCAAAGGAGAAATGGGGGGCATCAGTGGCCCTTAAAACAGTATGTTAGAGAAGGGAGTGAGTGACAGTGCTTACATGTGAATGAATTTAGGATTTTTATGTCTTTCTTACTGTTAAATTTACAACATAACCCCCAAATCCCACCCTTAAAAATCTACAGTAAGCCCCTTAAACCCCCCCCCCCCCCCCATCTCAAACCTGACCCCTTATTGTCACTCTCATAAGCTGTCCATATTTCATGAGGACCGGGTCGTCCTTTCATCATGCCCTATGACCCCACATGATGTCTTCCAGGGATGGTGGATGAGGAACTGTGGGGCAATGGCCTTAAATATCCTTTATGGAAATACTGCTCAGCCTGCTCTCAGCCCCCCCCCCCCCTTCCCCCGATCAATAAATAATGTGGTGAGGCGGCGAGAGTGTGCAGCTAACAGATTGTGATAGCGGGAAGAGAAGGCATGGAGCGAGGCAAGAGAGGGCTTGCTGCATTGCAAAGGAAAGCTGTTGGAGCTGTCAATGGCAGGAGAGACGGAGAGAGATGAAGAGAGACGGGACTGAGGAAGAGATCAACAATGGCAGAGAGATGAAATGAGAAAATTAAGAAAAGGTGTCAAATAAGAGCTATACAATGTAGACAATATGTAAGGGGAACGACATAACAAAAGGCTATTATAAGACTGCACCATTTAAAAAATTAAAAAACGGTTATATACTGCATATAATAGATAGAATTGTGTCGGGGCAGTCTCTTGTTATGACAGACAACAACATGATGTAAGATAGTCTTGAGAAACTTCATTTCTTAGAACTTGGTCAAAATCGCAGCAAATTGGACCGCTAAGATTTAGATTTGGTAAAGAAAAAAACACAGAGCGAGAGGAAATACATTTTATAAAAACCACAGTGACCAGTGAGTGTAATGCTTTGAATATTTTCAATGTTTTATATCTCCCCCTCCCTCCTTCCTCGGCTCAGGCCTGCTGCTGCTCCTGCCAATTATATCATATTGACAGGTAATTACAGGCGTATTAAGAGCAGTCATTAGTTGCTGTGCAATAATGTTGTGAATTCTACAGGTAATTAGTTTGAGCCACAGTCGAGTGTGTGAAAGCCGCCTGCAGACAAAAACAAGAAGCGCTTAAGCCCCCTCTGTTGCTCCCTGTAGCATTTGAAGTACAGGCGCACACACCCAGAAGACATGCACTTATTCAGACATGCTGACACTCACATGCAGAAACAGACACGTACCACAATTCCCCTCTCCTCAGTGTTTACTCAGAGCAGCCCTATTTTAGGAGAACCACTCTCAGTACCCATTTCCCCTGGCGTAATAATGTCAGCTGTGGCTCATCTAAATGACGCCCATCTGTTGAACCTTAATCACAATTTCCATAATTTTCTTCATGCACTGTTATGTTCCTTCACTTCCCCCCCCCCCCCCCCCCCCCCCCCCCCCATCCCCATTCCCACACACACACACACGCACACCTGCCCACCTCTTATCTCGTTTGCGGTGTTTAAATGCTAATTCATCAAATGGGGTATTCTCAGGGTGGTCACAAATGTTGTGGAAATATGATATTGAAATAAGTGGCTCCCAGTTGGTCAGGCCTGCTCCCACTATGAACAGGGTCTTGACCTACTGTGAAACTGTTTTGATGGATGGAGGACATTGGTATTGAGTGTCGGTATTGAAACGAGTGGAGGGATCTTTCTCGGTGTCTCCGGTCTCCTTTGCACTTTGCCCTTCCATGATGACTGGCAATGGCCCTGCATCCTTTGGGCCTTCAATATGGATTTTCCTTTCTATTTAAAGCAGATTTAATCTGAACAAAGGTGGTGGTTCTAATCAATTGACATCTAGAAACACCCTTTGGTGGCCGACAGGACAGGCAATTGATGTGTTGTTTCAGCAGAATTAGTCTGCCCTTTTATATTTGGTCACGATCTGTTGGACAGTAGATAATACCCCTGCTGTTGGGAACACACTTTCTCCACCTCAGTAGCCTGTGCAGACAGATGGCTAATAGTTGAGTAAATGTTATTGTTTGGTGCTTTTTAGGTTGTGATAGTGAAATTGGATTTATGTGGATGGGTATTATTGTTATGTTCATTAATGTAGACTAAAGACAAATCGCGTAAACACTTCTTACAAAAGACTACAAACAGAATTTATCTGGGACTTTTCCACACTGTTATACTGCTACTGGTATTGGATGTTTGGAGAGAAAAGGTATAAGTCACCCAAACATCAAAGTGCTGGTATCTAAGTACCTAAGAAACAAGACCCATCTGTCTGTCGCCTGATGGGACCTAAATGTGAGCCAGCATCCCCGCAAATTACATTCAACGCACGGACCCAGCTCTAAGCAGCGAAGAGTTAATACTCCTGTCAGCCAGAGACAAAAGGCTGTTTGGACTGGGGCTGACCGTTGTTTACATTTCACCTCTGTTCAGCTTTTCTGTCCTTTTAAAACACACTGGCGAGCACACTTGTGGTCAGCTCCCCGTGTGCTACCGGCTTCAGACTCGTTCAGAAACGAACATTTGTCAGTTCTGTTCTGTTTTTCTTCACGAGTCTCAAAAAACTACGTATCCTTAGCTATTGCTATTTTTCAGCTATGTCGCAAACTAAAAGAGTACCCATAAAGACTTTTTTCTATAGGTCGATGTGAAAGACACACTGTGTCAAACTGTGTTTTGGCTGCACAGTTATGGTCTTTTTATCTCTAATCCCAGCCAGGCCGTCCTCTTAAATTGTCTGTCTGAGGGCTCCATGGGGCAGACTGCATGGTTACTCATGATGCTAAACCGGCACTTAACAAGAGCCTGGGAACCTTGGGGCATTTCATGGCATGTGTTTTTGTAGGAAGTCATCCTCAGTGTATTATTGACAGGAAGCACTGCATCCACAGAGGGACTTTGGATGAGGCACTCAATTTACTTTTTACTCAAAAGATCATGTTAGCCAGTATGGAAATGACAACCGTTATCTGAATGAGGGTTTATAAAAGGACACTGATATCTGCAGCTCACGGTAAAAGCATTATAGAACAAAAGCAGATACTCCGGCAGACCCTTTCACCTTTCCAGAACAACACTGGGGGACCTATGCAACATACACAACATCAGCAATTACTCTCCACTTTAGACCCTATTATAGCTGACAGTGATTAATAAAACCACTGTTGCTGCATAAACGAGAAAGGGAAGTGAATGTAAATCGTTGACCAAAGAGGCCAGGATGGCAAGAGAAATCTGGAGCTTTCAGATAAAAAAAATTCCCACTTCGCTTTCAACTAATTATCCTCCTAGCCGCGTCAGTCCCCACACCTCGTCCATTCCATCACAGATGAGCCTCGAGGGACAAAGCTCAGGCAATAAAAAAGGATGAATATTTATGTTGATGTGTGTAAGTGTGTATAATTACGAGTGGGTGGCAAACGGTTGTGTTTTTACATGCACACCGCATACTATTGTGCTGTTTGTCCAGCGAATAGTCAGAAGGGAGTGGAGGAGAATGGAAAGAGAGGCCGTGCCAGCATGCAGCATTATTCCCTGCGGGAAGTGTTGATTAATGAATCACATCTTTCTAACCTGAGGCTGCTACTGTGCCGCTGCACTTTCACAGCATTGCAGAGCGCCAGTCAGCCCCGTGCCAGCCCGCCTCACTGGCACAACATGGCACAGGGTGTGGGTGCTGTCACCGCTAACAGGGGCTGAGAGTCAGCTCGGGGGGTGGGGTGGGGGGGGGGGGTTAGGGGGAGAAAATGTAATTCCGGCTCTGAGCAGAAACTGCCTGACAAATTTGAACATTTCCGCCTGTGGGTGTTTTTCGCTTCACACAAACAACCCCCTGCAGAATGTCGTTGTATAAGTTTGACATATGTGGTTATTATGTGGTGTAAATTGAGCATTTCCTTTTTTGAGTTGTTTTTGTTGTGCCAGTCTTAATAATTTTTGCTCAAATGGATTATTGTGTATCCTCGTTTTTATGGCCAGTCAGTACTTTATTAATATATTTTTTTTCTTCCCCTTTTCTCCCTTTCTTCCATGTTCCTATATTGCCTCTACTTCTGTACACCTTTGGAATGGCCCTTTCCCAATATCAGGTATATACACAAATACACAGTTATTACAGCCACCGTATGAGTTGTAGAGACCATTTACCGGTTGTAAATGTAGACATTTTAAATTTCATTTCCTATTGCAGTGTATGGGATTACATAAACTGACAGGAGGTAAAAAAGGACCCAAGCTGTTGCCTAGCAATACAATTCTGTTGAAACAGTCTTTAAATTGTACTAAATTAAGCTTTATATGAGGACAAGAATCAGGGCTGTCACTTACTTTGGTTATCTACTCCTACAGAATAATTAATACCAAACAATGTTCAAAATTATTGATTTTATCACACCAAACCATTTCTATTCAGCATTTCATTATGATTGTCATATTTTAAATAGATCCCTAGCCTTATCATGATGGTTAAGATTAAATTATTTGATTTAGCGCTGATTTTCAGCTTTGCATCACTGCATATTCGATAAGTTAACAACAGGGACTTTTCATAGTTGTATTTAATTTGGTTTGTTGTGCTATTTACTGTTAAATAGCACAACTGGATCCCAACATTACGTGTCTCACACTTACTATCTGTGCCCAGACTTGTCCAAAGTTCAAAGTGGTGACCTTATGGTGTGCCGGGTCAAAATGTTCCTGTTGCACTGGCTTCATCTTGTGTGAGGCCATGTGATCTTGCTCAGGTGTGTGTGTGTGTGTGTGTGTGTCCTGTGTGACCTGCATGCTCATCATGTTTGGGCCATTGCCCCTGGCAAGAGGCTCTCTTAATCAATTTGCAGCTGGCGCAGCAGGCACCACGGCGCTAGCTTAGCATCTGGTACGTGTTTGGAGCTTATGTCCCCGCTCTGCTCTAAGTTGTGTGTTTCTTCTCTTTTAATGGGTGCCACTCTTTTGCCTGAAGCAGGTAAACACATACAGTGTGCATCGGCAGCCAAGATCCATCCGTCTATGACTCATTTCAGCTCTACTAGCTAAATAAGAGGTCTAGCAAACTCTGGCCCAGATGTAGGGGAATATTGCTGAACAGTCTTCTCAACTTTCAATATGTAGAACGAATATGTGTTTGATCAGGGATGATGTTAGATTGTATTGATCCAGCGGGACTGGTCCCCAATGATAGTGCTATTCCCACCTTGATGATAATATGGCCTGAGGCAGATATTGCTGTGCATTGTCAGCAGTGTTTACTTCCACACATTAGGTCAACAGAGCGCCTCGTAATGACTTTGTAAGGCGGCGCTATATGTGTTTGTGTGTGACTGTGCAAATGCTTGTTTAAGGTTTGTTTTGAGTACAATTGCTTTCATAAAATCTACATGTATGTCATGTCAGACAGCAGATTACTAGATGTTTGATCAGTGGGCAAGGCAACAAGGATAACTTAATATTGCTTTGTTTTATCCCCTATCTTATCCAATGTTGTTTCCTCCATTGATCCATTAATAAGACATTTAGAGGTACTGATGTGAATGTGGGTGTCCCATAATGATCATCCTTTTGCCTTCACAGTTCTGTAGCAACAATACACATCTCAATATGAGAGCTGCTCTGGTTAATCTGAAGGTGATGAATACAACACTATGTAGCACACGCAGTGTTTCTGTTATAAATCTGGATCTCAACATGCGATTGCGTCCCTGGTTAAAACACGTTTGCCCTACAAACAGCCTCAGTATAATTGCCCCATCTGACAAAGTGTTTGTATTTTAGATAAATAGAAATGTTGAAAGAAACCCGAGACTCCTCTGATATCGATTATATCTGGGTCAAACAGTAGTCACAAAGAATCCCTGGTATTTATAACCTGCTCACTTTACCAGCTGTGTCAGTTTCGCTGCATGTCAATTGACATAGTGTAAGAAAAGTTGTCAATCACAGAAAACTTCCATATTCTTTGCTGTGATTTGTGAAACATTTGGTACGTGTTGCCTTGCCCTACATGGCAGAATCCAGGAGTATGAGACTTGCAGACTGTATTATACCTACAGTTTTACAGCTTTCCCCGGAATTCATTTTGACACTCAGTTGACAATAGACATGTCTAAACCGAGAAACTGTTTGCATGAATATCACGTTACCGATAGTGCTGTGCTGCTGAATATTATTGGCAGATTTCCTTTATGTGAGCGTGTTTATATAAAGTAACGTATTGAAAATGTCAAATCTCAACATGGCTTTTATCCCCATTCTGGACAGTACTGCAAAATATAACTACCCCGCCTGTCACTGTCTGCAAGCCTGATTTTAACTTCAACAATGTAGCTTTGGAGGAAAACACATTCAGAAAGCAATACATACATACATAACTATAGGAATTATCATGCCACCGTGTGCTGTCGTTCTTGCTGTTATCATCTAGATTGTAAGTGGAGCCTATTGACCTTTTAGCCAGCGCTCTTCCTCCCCCCATCACAAAGGAGGCTGTTAAGCTCTTAGCAGGACTTTTTTAGCTAGATTTTCAATTGCTGTCTCTGGGTGAACAACCCTGCCACGAGATGAAAAGCACTTAATCCGTCAGGTGATGTCAGAGGGGCTGTGATGGTGTCGAGAGAAAAAGCAAGTGAGGAGGACAGCCTGTGATTTTTTTTTAGGGAGGGGGGGGGCTTATAGTTAACTTGGCCTTTTTCTGTATAGAGTGTATTTTTCACACTCAATCATATATTTTTCTGCAATCCTCCACACTTCCTTTCTTTCTGCCCGACTAACCTTCCGCGACTGCTCTCACCCCTGCTGCTCCCACCTCAAAAGCCCCTCCGATTCCACCCTGGCAACACCTTCCACTGTGTCTCTCTCCCCATCTTTGTCTGTCTGTCACCCACCTAGCATACACTGTCAGCTTCCCGCACCATTTGCTTATGTGATCGAGTAATGCATGCTAATTTAAGCAGATGAGATGTGGCAGAAGTGCCACATGTCCCAGCATGGTGTCATGGGCTGGTGTGATCACTGCTTACCTGGAGGGTATGCACTGGAACAGCAGGCCGGGCCTCTGGAGGAGGGGGGTGAAAAATTGAAGAAGGGTGATTAGAGGCAGAGATAAAAATAGGGACTAAAACAACTCAGAATTAAGAGTCATACTCGGTTGAGTTATCCTTGCTGTCCACGTGTTTTTGAACAATTTTAGATTTCAAAAACTAGATACTGATTTCAGGAGCAGTAGGAGCTGATGAGATTGAGCACACAGTAAGCTACCAATTGTTTGATCGGATCAAATGCAATTAATCGTTCCACATCAAACCGTGTGTGGCGGCAGCTCGACAATAAAACATCTGTTAATTTAAAGTAAGATTATCACTTATTTGTGCATGAAGTGCCGTCATGTTTAGAGCGTTCTCCTGGTTCGGTTCTCCCCGTCGTCTGCAGTGGCTTCGTAGCTGTGTCATGGGGAATGCAGGTCCGAATATTTCTCATGACACAGCATGAGCCCATCTGGCCTGATTGAAATTCATTGAGCGTGTTTGCTGACTCATTGTTTATCTCTCGCTCTCTCTCTCTCTCTCTCTCTCCCCTGTCACACTATCCTGACTGACAAGAAAAGACACATCGAGGTCATACAATCAGGCGCACACAAACACACACAGACCTTGAGGTAACTCTTCCTGCACAGTCAGCTGTCACCGGTTTATTGATTCATCGGTCATTGGCACCTGTAGTGTGAGTCACTTCTTGTGGCAACACATTATTCAAGTTACTAAAGTTGTAGAAGTTACGTTTTTGAAAGTACCTACATTTGTCCATTAATTTCAGGGGTTTTATGTACATGATTGCCTCAGACCCCTCGAGCTCTGCAGGTTTTATTTTTAATAGACGCATTAATAGCCACAATAGTGTCATTTGCGCTGTCAACCTTCACCAAAAAGCCCCATAGTAAATTAATTGAATTAAAGATGGAAATAAATAGCTTTAGCAGATTCCACTGCACAGCTCTGCCCCGGCCATGTGGGTCCAACTGCGAAGCCATTATTATTCCTATCATTATTATTATTGAGACCATAGTGAGCTGCTGGTCTCACAGCTATCCCGGCATCAAATTAAAATGCCAATCATGTCGAGTCCTCTGCACTCACTCTGCCTCTCATTTTTTCAATGTTCTCTCAGTCTCTATTCTCCTTCATCCCTCCTAGCATATCTCTCCTCGCTCTCTCCCCACTCACTGGAATAAGTCTACAATCCTCACTGATTGGGGGGGGAAAAAACAAATGAGGATTACATAAATAATGTATCCTTTTTTTCCCTTTGTGGGTGAAACAATATAATTTTCTTTTCTCTGTTTCTCCTCACAGTTCACGTTGTCTCTTCGCCTCTCTTTGTCCCTTACATGTTTGCTGCTTCCTCTTTCTCTCCATCCTCTTCTTTTCTCCAATCGTACACGTTACCAACCATCTACACCTCTTTGCACCTCATGCCACAGAGAGATTGGGACCTTTTCAGTGCTCTTCCAATTTACTCCATCTCCAGCATCTCCAAAGGAGCATCTCTCAGTCCATCCTCAGTCTCCCTCCTGCAATATATATGACTGCCATTGGCCCCAATAGATCACTAGTGGAGTGGACAAAGCTCATCTAAATGGGGCTTAAATTATGTAGGGTGAATACCAGCAAAGTTCTGGCCAGCAAACCAGCTGTTAAACAGCGTTTCCATGGTAATGTGCTAGGATCAGAGAAAATGTACTTTTCGTCTTTTTATTGGGGCGTGACAGCATTTAAGTGTGACAGCGTGCATGTCTGTGGGTTCAGTGTGCGTGCGCGACTGTGTCTGTGTGTAGCCCTTGGCAAAGTGTCCCTCACATTTTCAGAGGCCAGGTTTTTGATAAAGCTCCCTATTCAATAGATAACGGCTTTGAAGCAGATGTGTGTGTGAGAGAGAGAGAGAGAGACAGAGAGAGACCATATCCCATACCTGTTTATATAGCTGCTGTCAGTTTTGTTGTCCTTAAAAGGATGATTCAGGTTTCTTACAACTCGGGTCGTATTTCTTTGTCATGGTCATTATTTCAATCAGTAATTCCACGGTTGTCAACGGATCTGGGCAGACGGCGACATTGATTAAGAAACTCAACAGGGATATGAACAGGAAGTCACAAACATGAAATAAATCACCCATAATGTCTGTTTATAGTTTATAAATGTCACAGTTTATACACCAGCTCCACCTTTGATACTTTATGCTGACGATTTAGAAAGACCTTTTGGATTCACCCTCAAATATATTGTTTTCCATAATCTGAGTAAACTGTTGACTTGTTTTCAGTCTTATTGTTTGAATGCTTGTGTTTCTTGCCTTGTCAGACTTTATTGTAGTAAAGTCATCATGTTACGGAATCACAGCATTTGCTTTGGTGAGATTTTTTATAATTTTAATAAACCAGGTTTTTCCCTTGTATGGCCAGTGGCTGAACCTTCATTCTGCATCTGGTAATTTTTCATATTCCCTTAAAGGTCTAGTGCTTATGATGTTTGCATATTGAGCTTATTTCTGGTGACCCCTATTACAGTTTAGATGATTAAAATGCATAGTGGCTGCTATAGAGCCCTAGAAATTGCTTCAGAAGAATCCTTTTTAACTCCCTGCTTTGCAGCACTCCGCTATATGCTCTAAAATAAAGAACTGCTGAACATGTTGGGCAATATTGTTCCAAGCATATATCAAACTTGGATCAAACAGGAATTAGTGGAAGAACCCGTCCTGCTGATTTACTGTGAGTCACTCACACCTTATGAATATTCAGAACTGCAGTTGGTCTGCTTTTTGTTTTCACCCTCGGTCTTTCTTTAGTTGTCCCTCTCCGAGCAATTGCTGCTTTTCCGCCCACACAAGGACACAGGCGTACAGAAGCACGCTTATCGCACACACAAGCACACACACACAATGTCTCACTCACTAACGCACAATAGTGGTTGGAAAGGCAACCTGATACTCGCTCTAGTCATGAATATTCATCCACACCTGCTTCCGGCAGAAAGTTTTTTGTTGTAGTTTTCATTGCTGCTAAGACAGAAGTTTGGACCGAAGCTCTTTTGTCTATTGTGTTTTGTGTGTGTGTGTAAGGTGTGTATATGTGTGTGCTGTGCTTGCCCCACAGCTGTTGTTTCAGTGCATATAATAGGCTATAACCATTTTTCTATATCCTTTTTTGTCAATCATAATCTACCAGTGATATATCTTGCGACATAAAAAAAATGTATTACTATAATTGCTTGATATTTTGACCTTGTGGTAAACGTATGCTTTTATTCTGCTGGTGGGAGCTTGAATATCACATTTTTATTGCCTGTGAAATAGCAAGGTTTACTAAATGGTGACAGGCTGATTTGTTTTACCTGCTAATCGCTTGGCCATTATGCAGATCAGCCTTTTCCCCACCAGCTTCGGGCTGTGAGGAGCTTTTGTTTTGGGTGCGTGGTTTACAATACTGATGTATACCTCAAGGAAAGTCTGTGGTGCCATCAAACAGACAGCAGCCGTGATGCAACATCAGTGGAGGGTTTGGAAATCACTGTAGGCTAGAGGGAGGAAGGTTGAGGGGATTACAGTTTGGTGAGGAGGGTTTTGCGGATTGACGGTGTGGCCCCAGGCTGTTGGGGTGTGTGTGTGTGTGTGTGTGTGTGTGTGTGTGTGTGTGTGTGTGTGTGTGTGCGCGTGCGCGTGCGCATGGATGTTGGCATTTATACATTGCGTCTGGGTCTGAGGCTGTTTGTGCCAACTCTTTCACAGCTTTAGTTTACAGCTTATTCGAAGGTGTTTGGTTTAGTTCTGCCTGCCCGTCTAGTGTCTTTTTTTCTTTTATTCTCATCACTTTGTTTTCTTCCATATTCTTTTCCATTCCTTCCTTCATCCACCACTTCATTCTTGTCACTATCTGCCATCCCTCCTCTCCCCATTCTCCTCTCCTCTTAATTCTTCTTCTCTCTATCCCTCAGAAAGCGGGTGTTTTAGAAGCTGTGTTAGGACAGTTAAGAAAGCAGGGGAACATGACACGCACTCATTATAGAGAGGAGTTATTGCTGTATAGCGACAATATCTCCCTCTCCTTCCCTTTCCTGTCCCCCACACACACATGCACAGACACACAAACCATCCCCTTCTCAGAAAGCTGCCAGTGTTGGAGAGGGTGTGTTTGGGGAATGAGCAGCGCGGGGGAAACACGACATGCTCATTAAAGAGAGAAGTTATTCGTCTGGTCCACTCACACAGAGAAAATAGGGAGAACAACTTCTCTCCACTGAGTGCCAGCACCGCTAGGAAAAGTGGAGACTAAAGAGGAGGGAGGGAACAAGTAAGGACGGAGTGATGGAGGCGCATCAGGAGAAGATCGGGAAAGAGACAGAAGTGTATCTGGCTTGGCTCTTCGGATGTCTGTGCAGTTATTTCTCTCTCCCTTCTGTTTTTCCTGTGTGTGTGTGTGTGTGTGTGTGTGTGTGGGGATAGGTCGGTGGATGGTGGTGTGTGCGCATGGGCATGTGTGGATGCACTAAAACAGTTCCAGGATGGGAAGATAAAAGTCACAGAGGACCCTTTGATGTCTTTCTCAAAGACCATATCAGTTAAACACCAAACCAAATAGCACTCAACTTTTGTTTTGACCATGTTATTTACACATCAGAGCAACGCAGCAACACAAACTGACTTCAAACATTGTTGCCCACTTCTACAAGTAGATGATTGAATATCCTCAATTATGTATCTGGATATGAAGAGAAACTACAGAAATGGATCAAATGGGAGACCTACTTTGAAAAGAAATGATTGCTTTCATTACAGTAAAACACAAGTAAATATACGTATATCATTGAAATGACATCAAACCCTTTAGCTACATTGATGCCACCATTAAGCCTCTCTCTCGATGTATTCAACACTGAACAAGGTCTCTAAGCATTGTGGCCCTGTCCATCCAGCACTTCCAGGTTCCTGCTTGTTTGCTTCCTTGAATGAAACCAAAATGTCTTGATAAGGCTGATGTTTACTTCTGAAATATAATGTGAGCTCATCTAAAGAGGCATTTGTATTGCGTTCATATATACAGGAAAAAAAATACTTCCAGGGCCCAGGGAACAAGACTTGTGGTGTGTGGGGTCGTTATTCCTGAAACATGGCTCTTGAGCTGCTTTCACACCATTGCCTGGTGAGTCGATGCCTCCAATCATTTAAATGAGGGGGAAGCAGTTTCAATCATGGGGGTTTGGGGTTTGAAGTGGTTGCCACTCATGTGAATGCGCGAAGAATTTGCTTTGCTGAGCGGTGTTAACTACGTTGTACTTCTGGCGGTAACTGCCCGCCGTTGGGCCACTACCTTATTTTTCCGGGAAATGGTCTTGTAGGTATGCAGCCTCTTCACTATAACATCGCTGAACCCTCGGGGATGGATTCCATCCCATGATGCACTTCGTCGTAAATCTCCGAACGGCATGAACACATTCTGACGTGGCAGCGATGATCTCATAGCCGAGCGCTCGCACATCAATAAACCTCTAAACTGAAACACGTTTACAACTGTGTCAGTGGAACACAGGTGGAATGTTGATTAAATGTGACTCACCTATTAACGCAGCGCTAGATCATCACGCTGACGTTTGCGCTCTCGCCAACCATTCATTTGAATAAACAAGGAGCAAAAGACATAATGTGCAAAACCAATTACTCGACTAAACACGTTTAAATGGTTTCTCCGGGGCTTTAGTGTGAAAGCTTACATTGAAGCTTCTGGCCAAGCCGGGGTGTGGAAAAAGACAATTAAAATCTAAACGTGTATATGTTTGTGTGTAGAATCGAGCTAAACCTATTTCCTGTGAATGCTTGATGCTGAGAGAGGAAAAATGCTAAAAGATTTCCTTCCACGCTCAGCCTTTGTTCGTGTGGCCTCTGTCGTTCCCTTTGCTTCCCTCATTCCACTCTTCTCCCTGTCGGCCCTTACCTTCCACGTCTCTCTGTAGATTGCTACTGTTTGGCCGTAGTTCACACACGTCCTGAGATATCTCCGCTTCTCTCAAGCTCGCATTCCCACACTGGGTACCAACATGGCGGCCAATTACACTGCTAGACGACGCTCGCCATAAATCATCCATTGGCCCCTTAGACACATGGCGACTCAGCACTTGAGGGAACATGCTCTCCTCTATTCTCGCCTCCCCTCTATTCACTCTCTCCTTCCTTTGTTCCTTCCTTTTCTATATTTATTAACTGGTTCAGAAAACCATATGTTGCATTGCAGTCATGCCTTATATCCGCTTCAGTTTCTCTTTTTTGTCAATTTCTCTCTGTCTTTGAACCTGTTCTGGCTTCATTTAAATTACATTTATTTTCTTTCCTTTGTTGCTTACATTAACTTTTTTTATCAAGGTTGTCATTTGTTGTCTCGCTCTTAAAATCCAACTCGGCATGCTTTGACAGAGCCTTCCAGGAGGTTAATTATTTGATTTACTGGTATTTCTTTGTTGTATGGTTGGTTGTATCATAAGTGTTTTTAGTACATTAGTAGTAGACTAGAGAAGGCGCTCCCTCCCTGGTATTTTCTTTCTATTTTCTTTTTTTCTCACTCCCTTTATGTTTTGCTGCTCGTCTCTTCTTCTGCTTGCATGTCGGGGAGCACAACAGAGTGAGGCCATCAGGGAAAAGGGGTTTTGACGTGGGAGAGAGAAGAGAGACGTTGCATTGGGTCAGAGGCAAACTTTAAAGGGAGGTAAAGGAGATTAATCAAGGAGGGATTTGTTTTTCTTCTTGTACAAAGCGGTAGTTTTAGATGCTATGTATCTATATGTTTACGTTCTGCAATATGTTTTAAATGCTTCTTCATGTGTCCTGTAAGGAAACACATATACAGAGACAAGTGGAAAGTATTCCTGTAGGATAGAGACTCCAGAGGGCATATGTGAGTGAGAGCTGGAATAGACCAAACAAGTGTATATGTGTAGGTGTCTGTGTCAATGCAAATGTGTAATTGCTTGGATATGGATATTTATTTCCTTCTGAGATTGTAATCTGACTCAAGTAAACACACCTCTGGGTGAACACCGAAATACAACAACAAAGAACGTGTTTGGTTGTGCACTGGTGTGTGTGTATGTGATAGCAACAGGGCAGGGAATTGTTTGTTGATCAGGGCTGTGTTGGTGCCCGCTCTGGTTCTGTGGGACGACGACGATTCAAAGGACCGTGTTCAGTGGCGGCGCGTTGATGTGTGCATGTGACAAAGAGAGATAGTCAAGCCGTGTGTCCATACATTAATGCGGAAAAAAACTAATTCTAAAGGTGTGTACGCTTATCTTCTGTTCCTTGCCACTGCTTTTCTCAAGGACCTGTTTCATACATCAATTGGCACACACACACACACACACACACACACGCACATAGGGAAAAACAGCTATTTTTTAAAGCCACCATTTGAGCTGAAATCTAACAATTATTTTGCATTTGGAAGTTTCACACAACAAGGAGGTGCATTTACACAAAAACAACAACAAGTTGACCGTGACAACGCTCTAAGTGTTTTTAAACGTGTCCTTGGTATGTCCGGGGGGGGGGGGGGGGAAGGATAACACATTGGCCCTCTCTCTTCTCATGATCTGTGTATTTGTGTTATGTTTTCGTGGCTCGTATTTCACCTCGCCTCTAAATGAAATGCAAGAGTGCCTGGATTTTATTTCAGTTTGATTTATTGCCGGTGCAAACAACATAAATACTACAGGCCTGCAGCAGTGTTGTAGGAACATTGATAGAGAATGTGTGTGTGTGTGTGTGTTGCTGTTGTATCAGTGGAGCCTCCCTCTGGCAGTGTGTGTTAATTAAAGTAGCGCATGGCAACCTTGAGAGAGGCCTGATAATACTCAGCAATGTTGTGTTTGTGACTTTTGTACACCTCGGAAAAAACACACATGGAAGTGGGTGCACGCGCATATTAATCTGCACACACAAATCTATGAGCACTTGACAGACACAGACATGCGCTGCATCAAGTCAGTACATCGTAATTGGTCTTTCCCGTTTGTATTCTTTCCTCTGTTCATTTATGCACTAATGGATTCTGTTAATGAATGGGTCTTGCGCCATAACACCGCTTCATCCAACATCCGTGATAAAAGCTTCTCCAGTGCACGACATTTAATCTAATCAACTGGCTTGTTATGGCGTTTTGTTTTATACCTCAAAAGGGAAGAGGACCGTTATGGAGTTTAAGATTCAATAGTCCCTGCAGCCCCACTGCCCATCTGTGTCTCTATACCTCATCTGTCCTCTGTCTTTCTACACTTTTCCTTGATTAGCTAGAAATTGTTGGATGTGCACGGAAAGGCGAAAACCTGTACGGCATGGCAACTCTGGTGTTAACACCGTGTTAGATCACTATCGGATCGTGTGGCAGCGAGTGTGTGTTTCATTCCTCTGCAAATAAGAATCCACGATTGATGATTCCTGAATGTGACATACGACAGTATCAGACAGTTTAAATGTCTTCAAGGATAAATAACTAGATGTTGAGTGACCTTCAGGAGGATCCATCCCAGTGCAATGATACCTATTTGAAATATTGAACACACATACTGTCCATGTGTGTCCTTTTTATCAAAAACAGGATGCTGGTAATTGGGTTAAGCTGTCGTTCAAAGGGAACGTGAGCTGCAGTAATGATGGGATAAGCAGGCCGCCTGTGTTATGTGTCAAAACGTGATCCAGTTGTGTTTCGGTGCAAGGCATTAGAGGACGTCCCTGAATCTGATCATATCTGGGCTCTATGTGATTTCCTCTTGTCATCCAATACCTCAAATCTAAACCAAAATCAGGTGGTGAGATGACTCAGATCACAGTTGGTTTGGTAGCATAAATAGTGAAGATGAATGGGGCAGGAGCTTGGCCTGTGTGTGTGTGTGTGTGTGTGTACGTGAGAGAGACATCTCTCCATCTGTATCTTTGTGTGTAGTTGTGATGGTGCATGGGTGTTGCATCTATGTGTGCCTGATAATAATCTATACACTCTGTGACAGCCAATATAAATCGTTTTATGAACATCTTTATCAGTCTGATGGGAGTCTCGACACCCTGGCCCTGCTCGGGTCAGATTGTTACATCAGTGTGACAGCTCTACCTTTACTCGTGACTAACCAGCAAAGATATAGATATACTTTATTACTAACTGCCTCTAAAGCCACATAGGCTTCTTGTATAATAACAATATTGTGGGAATTGTGATAAGGCTCCATGTTATATCACTATCAAGGCATGACATTTTATATATTTTTTGGTATATTGCAAGAAGACTTTTAGGTCAGAGAAACTTTTTGGATATGAGTCTGATGGATATGCATTATATCACTGATTAATATGCAATTGGCTTTTTGCTTGATCAAACCAGATAGTTGGCACAACAACAGCAGCTGGAGCCGACAGGTGGGGATCACGCTCATAGACACGCGGCACAGTGAATGCTCGCCAATGCAGGGGCTTGATCCCTTTGTGTCTGGTTGAAGGCTTGAAATGCCAAACGTCCAGTTAGAAAATAACTATCTGAGTTGTAGAATTTAATTTAAAATACTTGAACATCCAGATCATTTTATAATTATTTTTAAAGATAGCCTACTATCATTCATGAACCTCCTCTATCAAGTGCACATACTATTCTAAATGCCTCACGCTATCTAAATTGTGCTTCAAAATGCAGGAGACAAGAAAAAGTAGATATAGAAATGTTTTGAATATTCATATACATAATAAAGCTGCCGGGTGAGAAAAAACTGAGAGGCATGAGAGGTCCATCAGTCAATTTGATGTCCAAATGTCATAAGGTGACATTTCAAGCCAAAGAATTTGTCTCAGTCCTACATCCATTAAAATAAATCCCCTATGCCAATAACATCTTTTGGTTTTCTTCTCTTGAGTTACATAAAAGACTGATGTGACCCTATAAATAAATATGAAGCAGAATTAGTGATTTCTTCCATCTCTCCAACAAAGTACAGTTGTCACGGACAGTCATGGCTCCTCTCTTCCTTCTCTTGGCATAACCAGGAGTGACATTTTTATAATTACAATTCTCCTTCACCACTGTGGACCCACACCACTGTCATAACTAATTCATCCCGGGGGGAGGACCCTTGGAAAAAGGGAGGGAGGGACAGACGCATAGAGGGAGAGGCGAGAAGAGGAAAAAGATTTTCGGGGGAAAGGAAAGAAGAGGAGGGCACGATAAAGGAGCAGAGGATAGAGATAAGAGGAAGAGGCAGAAGGAACAGACGGTGTTGATGCTGAAGGACAAATTTGTATGTGTGAGAGAGGAAGTTGAGGCTGAACTCTTGTCTCTTCAATACGATTCCCTCAGGGTTTCGGCTGCTGGTAGGGGACTGCAGGTGGACTCGTCCTTCCCTCTCTTCCTTTCCTTTCTCCCTCCGTAGTCCTCCCCATGCCGCACCAGTTCTTGTTGCCATGGTAACATGGGGCGAGCCGAGCCATGCAACAGAGAGATGTAGGAAGACAGAGAGAGAGAGAGAGAGAGAGATAGATGGAGAGAGAGAAAAGTCTCGAGGGATCTACTCTTCCATTTCCGTAATCTACAGGGAAGAGGGTGTCCCCCCTCAGGTCCGCCTAAGTGGAAAAATAGATTCAAGAGATATGTTTGCTATCGGAGCGCACATGCTTTGGATACTGTCACCTATCTGCTTGGCTTGGTTTCTGCATTTTTTTTTCTCCCTGTACTCTATTGTATCAGTAGTGTTTAGTGTAATTATGAGAAAAAGTGTTTATCGTTGACTTTGAGTGCAACATGAATCTGTGTCCAGATGTCTGATGATTGGAGCTTCTGACTGTTCATCATCTAAATGTATCTGCACAGGGAATCTATGTGTGCTCTGATTACCCGGTTTGGTAATATTATGCACTGCGTATCACCTGCAATGAAGTGAAACTTCTATATGTGTGATACCAGATGGTCCATAGACTCTGCTGTTGATCGAATGTGCAGAAAGTAACAGACTTCCAACTTGCACTATTTGTCACCTTCTACTTCATGGTCATACTGTATATATTTATTTATGTATTTCCCCATGCATAAAGAAGCTGACTCTAAAAGCCTCAAATGCTTTCATAGTAAGTCTCTCGGTGTCGGTTGTGCGTCTGTGTTTGTTTGTTTAAAAGCTGCCGGAGGATAAGCTTATTAACGGCACCAAGCAACAAAAAAAAGAGAGGAATCGGTCTGTAAATCAGATTTTAGGAACAGTTGGAAGGGATGTGTGTGCACATGTTTATGTGGGAATATACATATATTTCAAACAGGCACACACACAGCACATAAACGAAACACTCCAAACAACCGACCAACTCCTTACCAACTCTCCCTGCTTCTCAAAAAGCACAGATAACAGGGAAAGCACTGCTTTGCTCAGTCAGCGGCTCCACTTTTGAGACCAACATGAGTATGATAGAGCACTTCATTGAACCCTTTTGAATATAGCTGCCTGGCCTTGTTTAGGAATAAATCCTGTCTTTTATTGTTCCTTTGTCGTTCCTGCAGCATTCTGAAGAAGAGAAAGTAAAAGGCAGATAATACAAGATTTGTCTCCTACCTGATACAAGACTGCAGACACACTTTATGGTTTAAATGTGGCGGTGTTTTCATCTGGAAGATATGTTTATTTAAGTATCTCCAGATGTTAAATTGCTGATAGATTACACAAGACATTTTAAGAGCAGAACATCATTTAAGACACTATCCTTTCTCATTTGTATTGCATCCTACTTTTTCTAGGTTGTCTGTCTGCTGATGGAAGATGCAGTGTTGTCTCAACGTTGGAAAGGTTACATATTCTGTCTGTCGGCCATTTTGAAATACACCATATATATTTGAGGTCTCAGAAGATCAGACAAAGTTGAGAGTTGAAGATTTATTGTCAGAGTCCATGGTCCTCGTAGCTCATTAGTGACTGCACATCTTCAGCTGTATTCATTGTGTCCCAGACACATGTGTCACACCAACAAACAAGCAAGCCGCTTTCTTGTTGAGCAAATATTTCATTACCTTCCTTCCTGTTTATGCCTCTCTGTGATCAGGATAATGGTCAATAGCATCCTGATTGTAGCACCAAGGTGTTGGTCCATATTTACGTAGAAATTATGGAAATATTGCATGTGTGTACGCGTGCGCAAGCACACACACACGCACTCAAACAGAATAAAAATTAACCCTGTGAAGTGAGGGGGATAATTCCATGGTAATTAGTGTTCTGTTTAATCAGTTTTTATTTTCCTATGCTGTTGTTAGGCGCAACAGACAAAACAAAAGGAGGCTTGCATGCATCTCTCCCTCTCTCGCCCCCTAATTACAAACATATCCAATTAATTACACACAAGTCCCGCTTTCATCTGTGTGCGCGACGAAAATGCAGAGCAGTCAGGCAGGAGCAGGGACACACACTAATACACAAAGAAGAAATTAATAATTAGTCACACACCAGCATCGTATGTATTCACATTCACATCCGAGCCTCAGAGTGGTTGTTTCAGTCGAACATGTTTGGCATTTATGACTAATGTTGATTTGAGTATCAACTAATGGTTGTACAAAGGGGGTTGTGTATGTACCGCATGTTGTGTATGTCCCTCTGAGCATAGAAGAGACATGTGAATTTTCCTTTGATTATCTTGTGCGTGTGTGTGTGGGCGTGTGTATAAATAGAGTGATGAAAGAGCCCCATAGCGTGTGTCCTATCAGTTGGGGGATTAATACACACCTGCTGTTGGAAATCAAACAACTTAGCCGGATGGAGGAACCTCCAAGCAGCCACCTGCACATCCCCTCTTTTAATCTCTACACGTTCAGTTTCTTTGACAATTTACACGTCTCAGCCTATAACTGTGTCACTTGTAATCCAAGTAGGAGCTGTAGCTTGCAACCATGTATCCACTTACCACGTGTGCATATATATGTTTGCTGAACAGCTCAGACTCTGACTGATCTCCAAACTTCCCAGGAACTCCAGTTTTTGCTGTTGCTTTCTCCAGACTCTCATTTCCACTTGACTCTGTGCATTCACATGTAGGGCGTAACAACTTCACACATTCCCCAGTATTCTTTGCATCTTTATGCACGTCAGATCTTTAAGATTGTATATTCATGTGATGTTTTTCCTCCAGCTTTATTTATTTTCTAAACGACCGCCCCTCATAAAAGCAGTCCTACGCATACAGATTCCAGTACCGAGGTGCATGCCAGCCTTAGTGACCGCCCTATTGTGCAATGAAAGCACTTCCTTCACCTGCATTGAACTTTCTCTGTGTCAACCCGACACCCTTCCCTTCTGCTTCTTCCCTATGAGGCGTTTTCTTTAGTCGAGAAAGTAACGGCCTTTGGGCCCTGTGTTTTTCAATTACCCACGGTGCAAAGAGTGAAGGGAGCTGAAGAGGGGGTGTACAGAGAGAAATGGAGAGAATGCTAGCTGTCTTTTAGTCTCGGAGTATCCCCTTGGGGAGGCCGTCCAGGTAAAGCAGAGGTGTTTGTTCTTATTTAGCGCCTGTGGCTTGCTGTGATTTGGCGTGCCCTGGGAACACAGATGAAACGGGCTTGTTGAGGAGGGAGGAAGAGAAAAAAAAGGTGAGCAAAATAGAGGTGAAGGTCTGGCAGCAGGCAAACGGGGGGGGGGGGGGGGGGGGGGGGGGGGGGGGGGGGGGGGGGGGGGGGGGGGGGGGGGGGTGTAAGTGGAAATGGTCATTAGAGGGTAGGAAATAAGAAGTGTGCATATAAAAATAGAGGAAAGCATTGCCGAAAAAAGTGGTGGATGTCTGTTTCATAGGTTCAGGATATGACTACTGAGAGGCTTGGTTGACTGGCATGGGTGCTTGCCCCTTGTGTCTGAAGTCATTCAATGTATGCGTGAGAAAGATTGAGACAGATAGACAAAGACAAAGTCATTGTCGAGCTCTAGTGACAGTAATGATTGTGTTCTAAGCCCCTTGACACCCTTAGGTCATAGCATTGAGCCCAGCCCAACACCATTGGCATTTCTGCCCCAAGGCCAAGTGTCTTTGGCTGTGAAATGGTTCTCAGTCTCACCCTCTCAATGCCAAAACCACCGTGAAGTGGACTTCAGCCTGTATCAATGACTCCTCTTCATGGACTCCTCCATTATAACCAATTCAATAGCCACGGCTGCATGCATTCACATCAGTAGCATTCTTTGGTTGGTCTAGTTCCTTCTTTTTTTGAAACCCTTCATCACTGACACACACAGAACATCAGTTCAAGGTTATTGGTGTTTTTTTCTGTCTCCAAGGTTGATTATCCATGCATTCTTTCAGTGTGTGTATGTCTGTGTGTGTGTGTGTGTGTGGAGAGTCCCAATGAGCTATTGTCCCCTCTTTTGAGTTTTGACCACCCTTCTGACCCCCTGTGATGATTGACAGGGCTTTTTGTCCAATAGAGAGCACTCACTCAGACCCCCAGCTGTGACTAAAGTTTGGTTTTACTGTGTTTTTTTTGGATTGTTTCAGTCTAGATTTCTTTGAGGTGTCAGTGGGTGCTTGCTCCCATGGAGGCATGGCCACTTGTCCACATGCACATCCATGTACTCACACACCTTTGATCTTTACACACACCACTAAGGCCCTCAGCCTCTTTGCGTTCCTCACTGTCCATCCCTGTCAAGCCCTCTGGCAGCCCAATGGCTTTCTGTCCATTCTCTCAGCCAAGTGGCAGTAGCTTTGTGCTCCTTTTTAAAGCATCTTATAGACATCTGCTTGAATATCCCCAGGTGGCTTTGGAAGCATATGTCAGAGCCAATTTGCTAATATTGAATACAGTGGCACACACATGTCCTGTTGATTGCAATGCCATGAATCATCGAATCTGTTCTGCCAGCAGCTTTTATTTTACAGTTGGTTGAATGTATCCAATGCACTTTGTATTGGTGTTAAGTGCAATTTAAAGAGAAGCAAACAAAAGTAGCCTGGAAGCATTTGTGTATTTGTTTAATCCCAGGAAAGTCACAGAGAGTCACCCTTTCACGAACTTAGACTGATGTCCCTTGTCTTTTGTGAAAGTGATGTTGCAAATAAAGCATTACCAACCCAATTTATTTTTCCCTGCAGAGTTAACCCTTTCCATTCTCTTGGCTGGTTTTGTGGATTTTTGAATGGAAAATGGTGAGGTTTTTGCCCGGTAGTAATAATAATATTCATATCAGCAGGTAATTACAGTTCTTTCAATAGAGAGTTAATCCACATTTGCCCTCTTTGTTATCGGGGTGCATACCAATGGGAGCTTTGGAGGTAGGCCCATCGAAAGACCTAAATTACTCTTTTATTCTGGGAGAAGACACACATTGAGGTCTGTGCAGACACACTCTTATACGACACCTACATACTTCTGTCCCTGTCTGTTTCTCTCTCATACACACACCTCTCCTCATATGCCTCTCATCAGCACCATATCTCACTCCATTTCTAGGTACAATGGCTGTGCTGTATTAGAACCGTCCGTGAACCCCTGCAGCTGTACTCTGTCCCCAAGCCCAGACTATGACACAGTTGGCTGGGGCAGAAGAATGACCCTCTGGCCCTGCCTCATTAAAATGGTAAAGAGCTGTAGGAGGATAGGGAAGCTAATCCTTCTACCAGTCCCCTCTTAGAGCCCTCATCTCCTGGCCTGAGACCGGGCTGGCTAAAATACAGACCCTCTGGGAGATGGAGATGATTGGGCTCAAATGGGACAGTTTAGGCAGTAGGCGGGAATGAAATGTGGTTTGGGGCTCTTCTTCTGTTTAAAATCAGTAGAGTGGTTTACTAGTAAGTATTGATAGTGTAGTATTTTTGGATTATAGGTTTCTACAGCTTTACAATGACCCTAATAGGCCTGGATCAAATAGTTCTGCCAGCTGACTCTTATAGAGTATCTTTGCTTATTGGTAAACCACATGGACAGCTTCATATTACTGAATATCACAAGAAAGTACTCATCAAAGTGGTCTTCACTAACGAGGTTTAAACAGTAATGGAGACTCCAAAATAATAATTCCAATACTTAAAAGTAAATCATGTTGGTTATTTTACTTGGTTCCCCCACTCTTTCAAAAGTGAAACTTTGCTCCAAGGCCAGGGCAGCCAAGTCCACACTGCATCAGTCATTCAGTCACTCGGTATGTAAGTTGCAGGGCTTGCAAAGCAGGAGGGAAACAGGGAAATGTTAATTTCCCTAAAGACTGACGGCACACAAGCTCACTGAGTAGTGACAACAATAATCCCTTTTTTACTATTTCCACAGTGGCAGGTAGCGAAAGAAATGCTGCAGTGTAGTTTGTGGTATTAATTGCATGTATTGATTGCATTTTAAACACCCAGCAACTTAATAATGCAGCAATTGATTAAATACACAATTAGTTTTACATATACTGGTTTTACCACTTAGGCAGCATTAGTTCCCGTAACTCTACACACCCGGAACAATGGGAAAGATGTAGAGAGAACATGGATTGAGGTTGGCCAATGTACTTACTCAGCAGGCCCACCTGAAGACTTCCTGATAGATAATGATACTCAGCTTTCAACCCAGAGAGAGAAAGAGAGGAACAGGGTAAGCAAACCCATCTGTTTTCCCATCAAATAATAAAACAGAAACAACAAGCAGTCACCTTGACCATGCGAATAAACATTATATTGGCTAGTTATTTATACATGTATAAATAACTAGCCTGAAGGAGGATGCGAGGGAGATTGACCTCTATCTCTGTTTCCTGGGAGCTCTCTGCTCCAGACAGTTCTTCGCGTTAACACTTGACATTTACCCATATCTTCCAAGTTCATTACATGAGCTACAATCTTGTGCGCCGAGCTCCTTGAACTTTATTGTCTGCACTGGTCTTCGTGAGAATTTCCAGCGTGCCGCTTTCCAGCTCTGCACAATTGTGTTGATGTTTCATTTTGATCATGTATGACTTGGCTGATCACAGTTATTTCACATCCCCTCCACGGAAACCATGAGCTTCCCTCGGTGCCTGACGAAATTAGGTGTTCTGTGGAAGGCTTTTGTGATAAATGCTTTTCATAAGGGTCTCGTCTCTTTGTCTGAATGTGTGTATATTGTGCTTGTTTGTGTTTGCGTGATTCTGCCTTCTTTTTCAAATGCTGTAAGACTGTTAATGGCTTCATTCATTCACTCCTGCAAGGAGTCTGCTCATCTTCTTTTAAGTGATTTCTGGATCTGCACATAGAGGATGTGGACTGCAACCAAAGAGGGCCTATTGAGAGAACTGCAGATAATTCAAGGCAATAAGCAGCACATACTGTACATTTTGACTATACGAATTATCATGACATACATGCTAATGTATTCATTATGTATAATTTCCATTGTACTCTGTGTGGGGGTGGTAGTTCCTGACAAAGACTAAAGAATTATTATTTTCAGAAATTGCTAATTCAATACTGTTTGACCACCCCTTCTTTTCTATCTCTATTTCCTTACCAAAGTATGCCGTTGCGCCTAACATACTGGATCTGGGCTGGGAGCGAACAGGCTGTGGTTTGGCATGTGCTTTTTGTTTGTTGTCTGCACACAAACATTCGACCTGCATTGTTACTAGTGTTATCACTGAGCTCCTCTCTGGCCTACATTTGACTGACATACTGTACTCTACTGTACTATACAATGGTGTTGTATTTCAATAGTCTCACATTCACACTCTCTTGAGTGTGTACGTACACCGTATCATCACACGGTGCCGTTGTAGAGGATAGACCTGGCACAATGACTTCTGGATGTGTTGATGCTACTGTGTGTCTGAAGGAGAGTGCAAAGTTAGGTTTTAGGGTATAGTCAAAATATTGCCACATTCTGAATCCTACAAAGATCCATTTATAAATCTGAAAAGATGAAGCGCAGGGATAAATATAAAATTGTTCTTGTTCCAGTTGCGACCAAAACAATTACTTGAATAATTGATTGGTGGTTTGACAACAGAAGGAATCAACCTCAAATCTCTTTAATCATTTATTTATCACACAAAAAGGACAAACATTCACTGGCTTCTATGTTTTCTAATCATTGTGATGTGATTTTGCGCTGTTAGTCGGATTGAAAACGCATTTTGAGAAAGTCAGCTCGATAGTTTTTCACTATTTTCTGACATTTTTATAGACCTGACCAGTAACCAGTTTATCGTGAAAAAATAGTCAACAGATTAAACAGTAAATGTTATTTGCATCCATTAGCCAAGAGATGTTTTTAAATGTGTAGTCATGCCTTAGTGGAGTGGCTTATTCTCTTATAACGCAGATAGCGAGCGTATTTTGTAGAAAACTGTAGGAGGATTCACAAAATGCAGAATGGAGAGTTTGTTATGGCTATTTTAGATGTGCTTTTCAGACATTGTTATATAAAGCTCATTTTGGTTTTAAATCTTCACTTGTACCGCTATCTACACAGACAGGCGCACAAACTGACACATACACACGTTACAGTATACAGAGAGACACACACACACACTCACACACACTCACACACACACACAGCTGTTCTTTCAGTAACTAAACGGTGCAGTTGTTGGACATACATGTTACAGCGGGAGACTCGCCCACTGACACAGTCCCCTTATTTCTACAAAACACACACAAACACACACCCACACACACACAAACAAACGTGTACAAAATGCGTACAGTAAACACACAAATACACACTGAAGATCAACAGCTGCAGGGCTTTCTGTAATTACACCTGTACTGCTGTTTGTGAGCCGTCACTGCATGTATGCAGGCAGCAACAAACACACACTTAGACACATTTTCTGTGGCATTTACATCTCATACTTACTTCTGTTAACACATCTCTAGGTATATTATCCTGATGCCAAAATCCTTTCCTTTTCAAATCTAAACCAAATGAATGAATCACCTGGTAGACTGAAGATGTGTTGATCTGCACGGTGGGAAAGTGTGTCTGTGTGTGTATGTATAGAATCGACAAAGATTATATCGCAGTCTCCTGTTGTTTTTTTAATTATTATTTACAGTCTCTTCTCTTCTTTCCTACATCTATTGAGCAATCTTCTTGGTTTTATTTTTACTCTACTATTAAGCATATTTTATGTACGTTCAGACTACACAGGTTTGTTTGTACACTTGATGATAAGTTGTTTCTTGTTCAGTGTTTATGTTTGTGTCTTCTGCCAATCTGTGCGCGCATGTGTGCACATATTTGTCTGTACCTTGTGAGGTGTGCTCTGAGTGGGCGTTTCACAGACAGCCAAGAGACCAGCAAGGAAATTTCCCATCAGCCAATGCAGTGTGCAGTGCAGGTTAAACCACTTAAGGCTCTGGAATCCATAGTTGCAGTACAACACAGCCTTCTCTCTCTCTCTCTCTCTCTCTCTCTCTCTCTCTCTCTCTCGCTTACTCTCTCGCTCTACTGGCATCCTCTGCATTCCTTTCTCTCTCCTTCCCTCACCCTCTCTACCTGACTCCCTCGCTCTCTCTGTCTCCCCAGATGAATCGGAGCAGAGATGAAAAGCTTTCAGGAATGCTGGCAGACAGGCAGTGCTTTACAGTAATCTAACCTGGGGAAGATGAAAGCCAGCTGGGAGGCTGGGAATAAAGCTTGGGGGGATGGGGGGGATGGGGGGGGGGGACGCAGAGAGAACGACAGGATAGAGTTTTGGGAAATAAAGGAGCGGAATGGCTACATGGGCAGAGAAGAAGAAAAAATTGTAAAAGAGTGAGTGAAAGATGGTTTGTGGGGTAACAAGAGATGCATAGTTTGTAAAGAACGCTGAGGGAATTGATAGAAAAAAAGAGAATGAGGGAAGGAGAAAAGTTAAACTTTCCCGGAAATGGGATGGATTGGAAAGCGTGCGATATTATCATAACCGCTATAAATAACATTATCATGAACTAGAATGATCCTTGTATATTTTCTTTATCAAATTAACCAAATCACCTAGATCGGTTCTCTTGAGCCTCTAAACCTTTTTCTAAAAAACTTGAGAATACCTAATAGTCATATAAAGACATTAATTTTGAATGATTTTAGCTATTTTTCTATCATGTACTTCAGTCAGGAAGATGGTGACAGACAAAGTAAAATAGAAGCGAAACACTGAGGTGGGAAATAAATGAAAACAACCCGTGGAAATGGGCTCCTACGTGTGGCATTGTAATTACTGTAAGTCAGTGTCATTTGGAGAGGCTGACATGTAGTGTAATTGTAGCTGTCATACAGATGACAGCAGCCCAACACAAACCTGTGGAGTTTACATTTCAGATCCTCTTCAGTGGAACAAACTCAATTGCAACACTACTCACTGAACACTGAAGTAGCATCAAGTGTACCACTGTTGTCACTCGAAATGGCTTTGGCAGGTGGAAGGGGGGTGCTGTGTTTGTGTGCGCGTGTGTGTGTGTGTGTCCTTTGGATCGTAATGTAGGTGGAGCAGGCCTGTCGCCGCTGCGACAAATCCCTCCTCGTGCACCTTGTACTTCCTGCGCAGAATGAGAGAAGCGCACCACACCAAAACGCCTTCCCCACCTAATTGAAATTTTGAGGTATAAGAGGATTTCTACACAACGCGAGCTGACAGGCTCCATTCACCAAATATCCTCTTAGAGTCCCCTCTCGCTCCTTCTGTCTCTCCCCGAGAAAGAATTAACTTTTATCTGTCTGAGAGTTTTAGTGCAGCTTACACCCATCTCTATCTGAACGTTCTCCAGTTGATCTGTCTCCGTTCCTCTCAATCTCCCCTCTTTGTCTCTTTTTCTCTCTGTCATTCAGGATTGCTCTGCTCCTACAGGGGCAAATGGTTTGCCTGTTTGCGCGTCTTACTTTGATGTGTCACATTGGAGAAGGGGCAAGAATAGGTAGACGGGGAAGACATTAATGTAGATGATGTGACAGAGACGGAGGACTGAGAGGACGAGAGAAAGTGGGAAAGAAAATGCCATATAAGTCAAATCCTCCACACATACACACATACTACTGTCTGAAGAGAGAAATAGAGAACAATATTTAAAGTTATGAGTCTGTGACAGATTTGAGTTTAATTTTCTTACCACCGAGAGTGTATGTTCATTATGTTTCACACTGCTGTAGCCAATATGTTTGTTTCCATGTTCAGAGTGAGTGTAATTACACACACACACACACACTCGCACGTCTACATGCTCACACATGCTAACATAGTGGTAAAGCTATCGTCTTCATTCAAACATGCCTCCTTTTATTTGTTCCTCCGTCTTTGTGAACAAACCATCCTGAAGGGACACACGTATTTATTAATGCAGGGGAGTTATTAGACGCCCTCTGTGAAGCCGCCGTCATCATGCACACAACACTGCTTATGTGCCACAGCGTAATGCATAGGCGTGAAACTCTAATGTTGCTCCCTTGATAAAGACGCGCTAATTTTAGAGGAAACCTCCTGTGGAGTCGGTGAAAAAACGGCTCATACTTGACACGTGATGTCTTCATTGGTGGAAGAGATGAAACGGGTATATAAAGTATACATAGATAAAGGTCTTACTGAATCAGAATTTAATTATCGAGTAGGAAATTGATTGGTGTACATAATTTAACTTAAAATGTGAAGTGATCGCCATGCCATAATGAATGCCACTCAGCCTAATCCATCATAGTGGTTTCCTTTTCTGACCACCCCCCCAAAAACCTTGTTTTGGTAGGGTCGTAGCCTAATTCATAATTATACGATTCCAGTCTGTGAGACATAAATACAAGAAGATTATTTAGTTTGTTTGGAGAGAAAGTAAGATGAAAAATTGTATTATCCTGGTTACATTTGAACAAGGTGATGAAATATTAGATTTGTCATGTAACTTGTGAAAACATTGTTGCATATTAACCTATACCTTTAGGAGTTTTTGTGGGTAATTATAATACTTTCATAGTAATTTATTCTATTCCTTCAATATGTGCCGGTTCACCATAAATATACTACTGTAGGCTGAATGCACAAGATTAATAAGGTGGCAAAAATATCACCAAGTAAGGTCTGGTCACGACTCCTGTGGCTCCTCGGCTGCTGGACACTGGCTGATGTGTTTTCATATCAACCAGTTTTGTTCCTTCACACACAGCCTTCATTGAATGCATCCTAACAATTTCCAGTGGGCATTGGCCTTCAGTCTTCTCACCATCTTTCCTCCAATGATTTCCATTATTATAGCACATGCCTCCAGGGTTTACTGGAGTGTTATTCCCTGCTTTCTATGTCCTCCTCATTCTCCTTGTTTTTTAATTTTCTCACTCTCAGCCTGCCTCTTTGTCTCCCTCTCTCTGTCCCCTGCAATGCCAGCAACGCAATTTTACACTTCAGTGGGGAAACAGGTATAATAGAGGGAATGTGCCAGTCGGTTTAATAAAGGAATAAAGGCAAAGAGGAGAGATGAGAAGGAAAAAGGAAGCGCTCCTGGGGCTGGAAACAAGGGAATATACACAGAGACTCATGCACACACACACACAAACACACACTCGCACAGACAATAAGGAGGGAACACAGATATTCACACCTGCTTATCTCAGAGGAATTGGTTGGGAGGTGCTTCCCCATTTAATTAGAAACTTTAGTAGGAACCTCATAAATCACCACAACATAAAAGTGAAGGCTAGACAATGAATGCTCCCCATGTACACGCTGGTGCACACACACAAATCTGCACATGTCCGAAAGGTAAGCCTATTGGTAATTCATGAATTCATGAGCATGTGTGATCTTCAGCCTTAGTCAGTGATCCATCGATTTAATATGTGTTCATTTATGTGTGTACTGAGTGGAGTCTGTCTTCCCCATTGGGGCTGAGTATACCAGTAGAATATTATATTGTGGCTGACAGGAATATTGCTGGATAATGCGTGTTTCATCAACTTCCTCCTTTTTAATTTGGAGTTAAAACACCTGTAAAATATGTCACTCAACACTGTGATTGCTCAGTATATAGGAAAGAAATATCGTTGAGTTGACAAACAGCACAGGGGCGCAGAAAGGTCACTGTGTATATGTGACTCACGTGCGTGCTCACGACTGCACGTATTTAGCCCTGCGCATGTGTGCCGCTGCTTGAACTTGGGGGCACGGCGTGTGCTTGTGTCTCCAGAGTTATTCTGATGGCAGTGTCTGGTAACGGGATCCAGGGTGGTGTCTCAGACAGCGTCTGGCTCTCAGCTCCCCATGTATTATTCACACACCTGAACACACACACACACACACTGCCTCCTAGTACACTTTCTTCTCCACATTTGTGGCTGAACAGTTAACAGTTCGGGTTTGTTGTCTTTTCTTCCTGCGTGTATCAGCAGCGTGTGTGTATGGGTCCTGTTGTGTATTTGTGGATATCTCCCAGGAACCCAATCACAGCCTTGAAGTCAATGAAGTTCTGCGGTTACCCTGGTAAACAAGCCAAACATTAGTATTGACCAGAGAGTAGAGGACAGACTGATAAGCAGTCAAATAAATCCATAGATAACCACTCAAACAAAGCCTGGTCTGGAGAAAAGGGACGGAAGAGTTTTCAAAGTCATCCCTTGGCTAAAGTTGATCTGAGCCTGTCAGTAGGTCATTATCAGACCTAGACATCTCTTTGGGCACCTGGCCCTTCTCAACCACCACGGTTGGATAGGCTGCTGATGGACATTTATAGAAGCAGAGTATGCTGCAATCAAGAAAAGCCTATTGAGTGGGCCCTGTTAAGATGAAAGAAGGCCACCCCCACCCCCCACCCCCGGCATTGTGTTGTGAAACACAAGCTTACATAGAGATGCGTACATAGAGGTCACAGTGGGGGTGTTTGTGAGATGACCCTGTGACTGTTGATCAAAGTCTGTCACTGGACCATTTTGTTAAGAGCTCATATTCACCTGAAGTTCCTGAAGAGAGCTAGAGACCTGTTCTGATCTGAGGTTTTCCTAACATTGCTCTTTTTGTGTGTCCAATTATTCACGACCTTAGGTTATCTTAGTCTCAAAAAGCAAACAGATACTCTATTCATCATCCCCAATGGTTGGTTACATTGCTGATTGACAGTTAAGGAAGCAGGGTGTGGTCAACTGATAAAAGTGCCATTAAGTGGCTCAGCGGAAGAATGGGCAACGCTCTCCTAGTTGATAACTAACCAACTCTCCAAACAAACTTCTAATGCGCATATGCTGCCGATGCTGGAGAGTTCTTCTATATGAAGGTTGCAATGTTTATTATTTTAGGCAACCTATATTTATTAATACAGGGAGAAGAGTGGTGAAGGTAGATATCTCTTTCCACCTCTTCCTCCTCCTACCTCTGCTTCTCTAACGTCAAAGCTAGCCACCTCTTTCTCACTCGGCTAAATGCTTAGTTTCCTGGTTGCTACTATTCTCACAGGTGTGGATACTACATACAACGTTTCCTTCTCTGTAAAGTCCACACACACACACACACACACACACACACACACACACACACACACACACTGAATAATTTCTCAATGTGATTATACTCAACAGGCTGTATTGATAATATTCAACCTGCGTAAGTTTGCCGGCCACACTCTTAAATGAATGGCATCCTTGGCTCTGGGTTTTGAGCACTGTTGGGTCGCCTGAAAGGCCAAGTCTTGATTCGACACAATGGGCTGATTTGGTGCCCTCAGTACTGCGGGGAGTCTGTTGACTTCATTAATGGCTCCCAAAGCCTTTTAGCTCTCACACAGTGGCCTCTGGTCACATAATATAATGGGGTGCACACCGCTCTGTGTCCCTGCCACCGGGTTGCACCACTAATAGAGACACAGGTGGTGATGTGCGCTCACATTATGCCGTTCCCTCTTTGGGGTCCTTGAGGCTCAGCCAGTGGCTGCAGCAGCACATGAGTGAACAGCAGCTCTCATCACTGCAGAAAAACGGCGAAAAGAAAAGGGGAAAAACAGTAGAGGAAATAATTGGTTGGAAAGAGAAATGTGCGTAAGGGTTTTTCTCAGCCCGGCCAGGTATTTGTCTGCACTAAATGAGGTCTGTCAGGAGATCTCTACCTGTCGCCTCGAACACCCCGCTGCGGCTCTAATGAGACAGCGAAAGAGGAATTGGACGGGGAAAGAAAGACGAGGAACAGACGGGGTTGTGTAGAGGGAGACACGCTCAGACATCTTCTCGGCACAGTGCACGTAATGGCGTGATGCATATTGCGAAGGAAAATGGCAAAAGTACACGAGATCAGAACAGAAAGAGTTGACTGAAAGGAAAGCAAATAAGGGATGCAGCCGTTTTTGAGAAAAGGAAAAGGGACAATTGTCAAAACAAAGGAAGGTGTTTTGCTGTTCACTCTGCACATTGATTACTTATTGTTTGTTTTTTGTTTTTTATTGACTTGATAGAAGATAACCTGTCCACTTCCACAAGAAATGAAGAAAAAAAAAATACATCAAGTCTACAAGGCTTTTTTTTTCTCCACTCCACTCACAAAAAGGTGCAAGAAGCACAATGAAAAGAGAACGGATGAATGGGAACATGCAACATAGGGTTAATCTTTCCAGCAGCAGAGGAATACAGTCTGCATCAAACAGGGGGGGCGTGGCATTTTGAAAAGAACAGATGTAAAAAAAGTAAATAAAAAAAAAACTTGGGTGAGTTGTTTGAAGTCAAGTGGTCACAAATGTTCTCAAGACTGAACCGGCCATACGCTTGCAGGTGTTTCAGTCAACCTCATGGATTACAGATTGCGCCAGAAGGAGTGAGAGAGGGGGGGGGGGGGGAGAAAGAGAGAGAGAGAAGAGAGAGAAGGAGAGAGGGAAAAAGAGCAAAGGCAATAGCAGAGGAGGGAAATGAGTAACACAAGCTAAACTGTGAGCCCCCTGCCTGGTCACAGTGCTCTGAGGCAGCTCAGCAGTGAACAGAATGATAGCAGGGAGACCTGCCACTCACCCTTTGAAGCCATGGGGGAGATTGAGGGAGGAAAGGAGAGCAGGGGGAGAAATGAGTTAGGAAGCCTCCAGACACTTGTCCCCTTTCACGTCCAACACCATCATCCCTCAAAATAACAATCTTGTCCTTCTCTTTGCCTCTCTCCTTGCTTTTTACGTCTATCTCTCGGCAGGGGATAAGGTTAGATTAGTAGGCCGCATGCACCTGGAGGCTAACGGGCACCACACCTTTTAATGCCACAACGGTCAGTCACTGAGCCAGGGGTCCCCCGGCGGCTCTGTCTGCCACAGTGTCAGATCCCAGATGTGAGGTTGTGGAGACTAAAGCAGCACCAATAGAAACCAACACAAGTGCCTGTGTGCATCCCTCACTCACAAAACTTGTGAAATAACTATATTTACTTCCGTAGTTATTTTGTATTGCTGCTGTTTTTGACACAGTCCACCCACTAATTAGTCTTAGTCTTAGCGATACCACTTTCATCTCATAGCATCGAGTCGTGGATGTTTAACAGTGGTTTCTTTAAACCTCCTGTTCCTAAACAACCTTCCCAAAATAACACATCTGCAGAGGATTAACCTCAATAAAACCAAACCCGACAGGGAGGCCAGTGTAGAGGCTCGACACTGCCAATGCAAGTCTCTGTAGTTAATTTACCTGCTAACAATGACTTTTAACAAAGCACCTTCCCTCACACTGCAGGCATCGGGTGGGGTGGGGGTCATTAATTAAAATCCTGCTGTGTAGCAAACATAAAACAGAGAATAGTGAATTAAAGAACAGAATGAGTTCAGTTCCACACTGTTTTTTTTTGCCCACTCATCCTCCTATAGAGAGCGAAGTCAAGCTGGAAGGAAGGAAGGGGGGATATTGAAAGTGCCTTTAATGAACTGAATGAATATTTTACTTCAGTAGCATTGAGTTCATGCTGTAGCTTTGGATAAATGCAATGTGTCTTCATATAGCGTGTCATAAACCATAAAACACGATGCCAAAAGACATTGTAAATGTAGAAGTACCACGGCATTAGTCATTCTTGTGTCACCTGCAGTACTCCTTTAGGAAACCACACGTCTTTAGAGCACTCCTCACTGGGCAGACGTCCTCTCAGACAGAATGAAAACATGTGTCCATCCGTCATTGTTCACAATAAATCTTTTGGGATAAACAGTGAGTCATTCGTGATTCTCTGCTCCATCTATATACTACACGGCCGGCTTGGCATTCTGCATTAGTGTGCCACGTCCTCGTTAATACCCAGAGATTAATGTCAAATCATCCACACTCCCCCACTAGTCTCGCACCAGTCCATCTCGCCTAAAGCTATATATTGAGGCATTGAACGGGGAAGTGGAGGGTTTGTCCTGCCATTGATTGACACTGAGAGATGGATCCAGTGCTGCCTCGTAGCCCCCTTTCCTTCTGTTATTCTCTTCCCCCCCCCCCCTCTTCTTTTCTTTTTGTCTGCCATATGTTTCAATGAGCTGGACAGATTTGGCCAATCAGACAGCCACCATTGTATTGCTGTCGGTGTGAATAGAATGCGTGGAGAGACACATTGCCATTATGTAGTGACGACACGTTGTTTCTTTTCTTCATGTCAGTAAATGTTCTTCTCAGTTGTCTCTGGCTGTCTGACTGTCTCTCTCTTCCGAGGCTCTTATTGCATGTCCTGCATTGCCTGGTTGAATACCGAACGCCGCTGTGGTTTGACAAAGAGGGTCGAAACCTGAGCAAAGTGTGGCAGGTTCAGGTAACAGTGGCATTTGGCATGCGGATATGCTGTTGCTGCTCCAAATTGTTTCTGATTGATATCTTGGACAGATATGGACCCAAGGGATAGACCCCAGGAGACCTCCACTTTGCCCTTGGACTTGGATGTGTTTGAATTAAATCACTGACATTGACAAATTCAACACCGATAAATTGTAAATAGGTTAAATGTTGTACATATTGTTTGTAGTTTTGGCCATCATTTCAGATGGTTAACATTGTATATTTACTTTCAATCTCATTGCTGAGATCGATACATCTGACTCAGTTTGAGGCCAAGAGAGCAAAGTAGCAGCAGCAGGCAGACAACAGTTTACCTTGAATATCTACCCACTTAAATGCAGTTAAAATGTCTGTTTTCATCCATTGCTTTGTAAAACTAATTTCATTCACAGACATGGCAGTTAAATGTAAAACAAGGAAATAGTTTTGCAGCTCAACATTACTAACCACAGTTCCTTAGTATCGAAGTTGCAATGAACCCCATTACACTGTAAAACCACAAACAATCTTCTTTAAAGCATTTGGAATCGTACACATCATGTTGGAACAATGCTTACCACGTGGACATCCAGCAGAAATAGGGTCATGACTCTTTTTGGGTGCAAGACCGCTGGCACTGACTCTCGGTTCGCCCATGCGTGTTTCAGGGATTTGATGGAATTCCTCACACGAGTATTGTGGTAATTTAGGTTTCCCAGCATGCTGTGTGACTTTGGATGACATTCTGCTCCAGCCCACTCACCTCACTGTGGTTGCGTGGCCCCTGTCAGACCACAGTGATACTATAGTCAGCAGCTTATTCTGGCTTCCACCAGCAGCATGTTGGTCATGGTGTGTGTTCCAGCCATGGTGTGTTAGTGTGGGTGCCATGCGTAACAGACTGCAACTCTGTGTGACTAGCCCTCCTTTTTGACGCCCCAAAACTCGTGCCATGGCAGGCAAGGACATAATTCTCCAATCACTCGCACAGTCCTCACTAGGAAACACACACACACACACACACACAGCGTTCCAACCCTTCAGTTATTGTATGTTTTAGGAGGCACACTTTCAATGTGCTATTTCCCCAATAGGGTGTTGTCCAGAGGGGGTGGTTTTGAATGTGTATTTCCTGCTCAGCCACAACCACCATCTGCATTAACACATAGACAGCAGTATGTTTTATGTCTCCTGAGGATTGACCAGACTTCCCTCTAAAATGTAAAAAATCCATCTGACCACTTGATGTAAAGTAGTTTCTGCCTAATGGCATCCCCGTTCTTATTTAAAATGGATAGAAGTGCTCAGATGTGCAACTAACGGGAGTAAAGTGCAATTTTCGCCAGAGAAAAAGTTCCAGAGGGGCAACATCATTATTGACCTAGGAAATGTGAGGTGCCTATTGGATTGCCTGTTTATTTATTTTATTAACAGGATATTGTAATTAAGACAAATACTACATTTTTACCAGCTTCAATATGGATTCCCTGCAGCATCGGAGGAAGTGCAGTAATTTCCATGTGCTGTGTGGTGCACAGTGCCAATACTAGGACACTGAGAGAGGGTACTCATGTGGTTTTCACACCGGAATGGCTTCCCTTTCTGTATCACACCTTCTGCTAGCTGTTAGCCACATGGAGAGAGTAAGATAGTCACTTTGGGCACATTATTTTTCATTGACAGATTCGAAGCAGAAATACCATTTGCACATGGGATCACATTTGTTGTTCTCTGAGCTGTAACTGAAACTTTTATATAAACCTATCATCAGCTGTCAGTTTTTCTGATATAACAACTCGGCCCTCACATGTTCTACTTTAATGGTAGTGGTAGTCTGATTAGCTTGAAAGACAGTCCCTAAATATTTGTCTCTACCACAGATCACATTTACTGCCTTTTCACTGCAGGAGCCACAGTCTGGTGCTAGTGTAGTTATATCTCAATGCCACTAGGGGGACACAGTTTATGGCCAGGGTGGTCGCTTTATGAAGGACTAGGATTTCCTCTGAATGATCTGAGGTATAATGTGGATTTCTCCACACAGATGCACACACATACGGATCCAGACACACACAGAGCTATGTTTACTACACACATTCTGCAGGGCTGAGGAAGTGTGCTCCGTGAGTCAAAGGCACCAGTAACTCCTGCCACCCTCCCCAGAGTAACCGACATTACCATATGAGTAGCTACAGCCAGACAGCCTGTGTGTGTGTGTGTGTGTGTGTGCGTGTGTGTGCGTGTGTGTGTTTGTGTGTTTGAGAGTGTAAGCGTGTGAAAGAGAAGGAGAGGGAAATGCCAATGTTTTTTTTACACGCAATAGCTTGTGTGAACACAATACTTATTTGCATGTGTGCATTTATGTGTGTGCCCGGTGCATCTCTCACCTTCCCACTACTCCGAGGCTAAATGAAGTCTGTCTGGCAGTGAATGTCTATTGTGTAGTGCTAATGTGATAGCAGAGATTAGCATTGTAATCCATTTAGCATAGAGCAGCTAATCCACTTTATTACTGTTGAAAAGAAATCAGATAATATTGGTTAGCACCACTGTAGCTGCCTTAATGATTTTAAGCTGATGATAATTACTGCTGACATTTAAACTAGGATTAGTTGTTTTATAAAAAAAAAAGACACAATTGGCTTCAGATTTTCATCAAGGAAATTAAGGTATTGATTGTGTTTAGTCTATGCTGAGTTTGTGTGTTTCTGTAGGAATAAAAATCATGCACTGGCTATTTATTTCAGTTTATTTCTTAGCGTTATGGACACTGAAGGTGGTTTGAGTTTGGTATCAGGAGAGATGAAGTCTGCTGCAAGCCCAGGGCAACACTGCCGTGTTAATTGAAAAATAAAGGATACAGGTTAAAACTGCTGGTAAATACGTGTGCCAATTATTGTCCAAATAGGTCCATTGGATTTTATTTTTAATCAGGCGTTTTCCCTTACGTGCTCCCTCCAGTCCCAGTGTTCCTGCGCTGCATGCTTTCGGACGTGCTGTGCACTCCCTGGTGGCTCATTTGTTTTGTTGGTGGTCAGATTGATGGATAATACACAGGAGCTTCCCCTTGAAGCCCCTCCACTCCCTGGTGACTGTGGATCTGTCCCAACACAATAAAACTCCATACTCAGTCTCCTGCCTTTAACTCTGCATGGGCAAATTGACACTTCCCTCATATACAGCGGCGGTAAGCTGATACACACACATCTTCACATACGCTCACATGCACACACATGCTGTGGACAGTGTGCGTACGCACAGCGCCTCAAATTAACTCACCCGATCGGCCAGATTAGATAACCCCACCTGCTGAATCTGGCTCTAGGTCGCATGGAAGTTTCTTTCTTCCTCCCTCCCTCTTTTCTTTCTGTCTTTCTCCTATTCCCCTTCTGTTCTTTTTTTCTTTACAGCTGGCCCAAGAGCATACAATGGTTCCCAGGGAAAGTGTGTGAGGCTTTGATACGCAGACTTCAGGTCCTTTGAGATCAGGATCACAAGCCAAGCAGAAGGCAGGGCGAGGAAGGAAGAACGACAGAGAACCAAAGAAGGGGGGAGAGTGGGGTGAAATCAGGGTGAAAGATGGTGCCTGTTTAAAGAAATGTCATGTTGTGAAACTGGATATCAGAAGAAGCAGCAGGCGGAGGGCAGGATGCATACTGCACCCTGTGCACTCAGGTTTCTGTCTTTTCGATGACAAAGAGAAGTTCCATTGGACTTTAATAGAGCAGTGGATGCTTCGAGGTTGGCTTCTGTTTCAGTGCAGTCGAGGGCTGGAGCGACTGCCATCCAGTCACTTAGTGTAAAGGATGTTTTTATTGCGTTTCTAAAAACCCAACCGTGATGCTACTCGCTATGTGATGATGATGAAAGAAATCTAAGAAGCATGCCGCACCAAACAGCCATTTCTCTTGAAATATTTTTATTTCTATGTTGACATTTTCTTTTAATGTGCATCTTGCAAAGTAAGAGCGAAACGGTCCCTAACAAAGGCCTGTTTTGTTTTCAGTAGGTACAGCAACACTTTACTAAAGGTTTAAACACTTAGACCAGTTAAGCGTTCTTGACCTTTTTAAGGAGCTTTATTAATTATTAATTCATCATAAAGTGACTCCCCTCTCTACCACGACCATCTGCTTCCTGTCTAATTATCTTCGGTTTGTGCCAATTAACCATGAACCCTTAAGTGCTGGAGAGCACCGGGAACTACCAAGAGCCCTCACAACTTTAACGAGACTTGCTTCACACCTGTCTGCGAGCCCACACAGGCCTGTGTGTGCGAGAGCGTGCGTTCTGCCGGGTGATGAAAGTTGCTTGCGTCGCTATGTGTCAAAGCTGTGTGTTAGTGGGAAAATTACAGCCAGAGGACCATATTTTGAAAGGATCATTTGGAACACACCCTGTGCGTTTGTTTGTGTGTGACGATGTAAGCAGATGTTCGGGCGCAACCCAGAACACTTCCATCACGCCACCAAGTGTGCGTGGGGCCAATTCCATGCACTTTCTGCTGAGTAAACACACCGAGGGGCTCACAAACCACACGTCTAGCCCAGATGCCTTTATTACTGTAATCACTTTTGAATGTCTGAAACGGTGATAGAGAACGATGAGCGTCTCAGATACAGCGCAGTAAGCCATGGTGCATGGAAATATCCGAATGCTTGATGTGGTTCATAGGCGATTTTGTCAAGAACTTTTTTCAAAAGTACTTTTTTAATGATACCACAATCCCAAATTGGACACTTTTCTTGTCCTAGATGTCGACTTTGTTCAGTTGCCAAGTCCTCCTTTTCTGGGAGGCAGCATTTCTCTTTCTCACTTTGCTTCTGTTTAACCTCAGCTATTAATCACATGATATATGTTCAGTCCTGTCATCCACTCTTCCGTTGTCTTTTCTGAAATCAGTCAAGTTAAAATAATAACTGTTTGAGTAATTAAACATTTCTATCCAGTTGACAGTAATTAAATACTCAGTAACGGGTTTGATAATATACTTCATTCAAGGTTTTGAATGTTTCTTTATTCAAACGCTGTTCTTGTAACGCCTGTGAAGCGATGTGAGCGCCACAGTAATTATGCATTTAATTGAATGTGTTCATTCTTAATATGCTTCTGTGTTCTTCCAGATCCGGGTCGACGGCTCCTCTCGCGCTCAGCAGTACGAGACTGTGCAGGCGGTGGAGAATGGACCCATCCTCCGAGACATGGCCTTCTCTTCTGACCACCACTACCTCTATGTCATGTCTGACACCCAGGTTAGACACTCACAAACTCACACAAACACACACATCATAAGCCCCCCCCCCCCCCCCCCCCTTCGCCCTGCAGAGTCAATATCATAACCACTGGCATTTATCATTTTCTTATGTCACAGGGTACAATAACCTTTGGTGTAGCGTGGAGGATTTCATTACAGCCTGGCTGGAGGAGAGGAAGGGATTAGATAGACTGTTGGGTGCTATGACCAAGTCTTTTTATAGAAACTGACTGTGGGGAGAGTTGGAGTGAATAAATGTGTTGAATTATAGAGAGAGTGGCCTCAGTCCACTTGTGTGAGTGTGTGTTTTGGTGTGCATGTCTGTGCACAGATTCACACATACACACACTCCCTTAGTACCTTTGATGACATGGAATGTGCAGCGAAATAGCGGCACTCTGTGTAATGGACACAGACACAGTGAGTCTGCGAACGCCTCCTTTTAGAGGCAAAACCTTTCTAAAATAACGCCACGGAAAGTCCAATGCGCTCACATTAATGCGCACGTGGCCGTGACTCACTGTGTTTTCATTTTCTCTGCATATTGCACACAAAAAGACCCACAGCGGCTGCTGTACATGTAATACATGTAATACATGTACAGCAGCCAAGACAAGCCAAGGCACATGTATCTGTCTGTATGTGTGCAACATAAAAACACACACACACGAATATTCTGATATAAAAACATAAAAAACATAGAAAAATAAAATAGTTAATTTGATGACATGCAGTGGTGGGCAGAGCCAAAGCCCTGATCTAATACAATTGAGAGCTGGAGAAATGGATGACTATTGTGTAACCAACACAGAGAGCATTATTGTTTCATCAAGCACTGTTAAAGGGATAGTAATCAAATCGTTAAAGCCAAATCAGGCCACTAGTTGAAGAATCCATTGTGGAGCACTCTCTTTTCAGTTCAGCGTAGCCCCATTAATATCATTATTAATGTGACCGTTATACCGAAATAATGTTGCAAAAGCGTCAGAGTCAGATAATATGCATATCATCCCCCCCCCCCCCCCCCCCCCCCCCCCCCCTTCTATTTATCTCATGCCACGCATAACCACAGAAGGCCACTGCTGCTGCGTTGGCAGTGATAGCCTCGTGGCCCCAGTATATTGTCTGCAGCTTCCAGGTGATTAGAAACCTCTCTGGCACCATGGAAGTGTCAGTATTTCCTAATGTGTGGCGCAGTTTGTTTGTGTGTACATGCGTTAATACAAGGACATTTTTAGAAGCCCAGATTTCCCTGATAACACTTTAAATATCAGACAGACAGTGACTAGAAAGTGCCCTTTCAAAAGCAGCTCTCATCGCCTCTCCTGAGGCGTCAGTCGGCCCACCAGCAGAGAGATTAGGAAAGGAAAGGGAAGGAGGGGAGAGACGAGTTAGCAGGATAAGGACGTTTAGGATACTATTTCGTCATGGCATCCAGTTACATCCAATCCCTCTTAAGTATAAATCTGTTAATCAGTTATGTTATTTAGTTTCTCTCTCTTTTGGATTGTCGTGCATGTAATTGGGCTTACAGAAGATATTACAGAATAACAAATTAATTATTAAGAATACTTAATTTCCATTCCCTCCCCATAATGTTGGATTTCTTTTAGTCTCGCTATTATCGCCCCAACATCGTGTTACAAATTTAGCTTTTTTAATTTGCATGCCAATTAGCTCATATTGAAAACAGCAACTAAGTGAGTTTTGTTAGAGTGTGTGTGTGTGTGTGTGTGTGTGTGTGTGTGCGTGTGCGTGTGCGTGTGCGTGTGCGTGCGTGTGCGAGGCCTTCATAGTAATAGGTCTATTAGCCTAGTTAGAGGGCTGACCTCCACTAACTGTTTAGGATGAACATCTGGGAATTACCATACACACAAATATAGAAAGTAGTTAATGAACACATACACACAAACACATAATCCTTTAATGTTGAAAGGTTTATAGAACACAACTAAGTGAAGTGAATGAATGCAACTTAAATAATTCATTCCACCAAATAATTCAAACCTTTTTATATGTTTGATGTTTCTTTCAAGATCAAAACTATTTTACTAGATGTTGTATGATATTAAAGTTATTAACAATATTTGATAACCAATCATTTCCGTAATTGTTTTCACCAATACTGACTAATTTCTAATTCAGCACAATACCGATCTCTTTTTCTTGAGTCGGTAGAGTGTCATCAGTTACACCATAACAGTATTTCTTCATGCTGTCATTGCGTTATTACCAGCAGTACCTGACTTACTATCAACACAGCACTGTTCCCAAGTGTCTGCAATCACTCAAGGAGATGAGTGCAAATTGCTTCATCTCAAATGTAGAGAACAATATTTTGGCAGGGCAGGTTTGTTCTCACAGCCTTCTCTCCAGCGAGTTGATTATTGAAGGTTTTCCTGTAAACTGTAAGATGAATTATACCCTGTCATGCTGTTGCCTCGAGTTAAAACAAGCGTTATGAAATGTCAAAGAGGGGTCACAGTATGTGCTAGAAAACAAATAAATAAAGACACCAACATCCATTTTCCACATGTGATACATCTTTTCAGACTGACAATGGATTAATGAAATGTTGAAGTTCAAAGGTCATATTGTGGTCAGCCGTACACGCATGGGTTCTGTATAACCGTAACGCCTGCCGGATCAGAGTGGTGGTTCACAGGAGCAGCGTGCACAAACACACGTGCATATGCCAAATTCCCAGTGGTGGCAAAAAGAAAACGCTCTTAAAGCAGCCCGAGCTGGTCGATAGCTGAAGGCCACCTGCTGTTTCCGGGGGCCTGGGACTCAGACACTCAGGGAGAGTGTGATAGATGGAACAAGGGAGAAATACAGAAAGAGGAAACACATGATAGAGAGAGAGAGAGAGGGGGGAGGGGGCTGAGGATAAAGTTAGTCGATACAGCTGCTCTTCTGCTGCTCTGGACCAAGAGACAGACCTCCTCAGGATCCTGGCTGGTGAGAGAGTCCAGTACAGGATCAGAAGGGTCGGAGTGCGATGATGGAGGAGAGAGGACCAGGAGGAGAGGGACAGCGAAAGGAGATTAGGGATGTGGTCATCAAGCAATATGGCAGAAACGTGTGCTGCGTTGTGCAGCTGATAAGATGTTTTGAATGTTTCATACTTAGTATAAAAAACAGCCACAACGCTGCGATTGTTTTAACCTTGTGAGTCTCTGTGTGGTTTGAGCAATTGCGCCAGGAATAGGGGGCTAAGAAGCAGAGACCATAATGACTGTGATTGACTTGTCGTCACTGCAATCATCACTCTTCATCACAAAGAGAATTAAATAGACATGATAAGTCATTTTTGTTTTATCAGTTTGTGATCTAGTTGGTGAAGCCTTTTTTTTTCTCTTCTTCTTTTGCGCAAACTTGATTATCATCACTTCTCGATCACAAAATAAATAAAAAAAAAAATATGAACATGATAGCTTTTTGGTCTATCAGCAGTGAAAAGACGGTGTGATAATTTAAGACACAGCCGTGTAGTGGCATGTCAGTGTGATGATAACAAACCATAAATAAAAGACAATGTGGCACCACCTTGATAGAGACGTGTGACCAGGCATCGTGCTGAGAGTAACACAGTGCCCTGCTTGTCATTACAGGAGAAAGCTTAACATACCCATGCAGCATCATGTGCTACATGACATGCTCTCCACATCCCGGTTGTTTTATTTTTCTCATCCTTCTTTACATTTCTCTTCCGTTCTTGCAATCAATTTCCGTTCCCTTTCCTTCCTCCATCCTGCAACTGTCCTCTTTTGTTAGATTTGTTTTTCTTTCAGGATTATAGATTTTTTGCTCCTACAACCCCTATTCATTTCTAAGGGGATTTGTAAAGCAAATGGGGATTCAGTCTTTTGTGTTCCTTGTTGCTCTTTCTCCATCTCCTTTCTCTCCATCTTTATTTCATTTCTAACCACCACCCTTTGTCATTTTTACCCCACTTCAACCCCAATCCTCAATGTATTCACCATTCCTTACAGCGGAGTAATCTGTCATCCCTACTCTCTCAATAATCCAGTGATTGGCTGTCCTCTAATTGGATCTCCCTCTCTGTATTTCTCTCTCTCTCACACACACACACACACACACACAAAAGTCATCCTATTAGTGGGTTAAATAGATGTTCTGGTGTAAAGAGGACAGTCAGATGGGCTGTGATTATGGATGTTGGGGTTGGTGTCTGAGTGACAGGGGCAGGTCCACCTCACTGTTAATATAAGCGGCTGCTGTGCCACTATCCTGTTAACAAGGATTCATCCGTCAACCACAATGAGGACCTCTGGGAGACTAAATGAGTCAGTGTCAGTGGAGGTCGAGGGGTCATCTGTTAGTTTCAGGATGTCAATTAAAAGTACAAATCACACACTTACAAAGCGTTCAGTTTTAGTAGGAGCTATACATGTATTGTAGAGTGCAAACAACTGTTATGATGAACAGTTATTAAAGTTGTAATGTCCATGTTTCTTCCTGTTCATCTTCAACATATGAAGATTCCATTCCGAGTTGCCTGGTTTTGGAGATAATCTGCCAATTCTCTCAAATATAATGGGACTATATGGCACTCATCTTGTGGTGCTCAAAGCATCAACACATTTGAAAAAATCTACTGTTACATCTCTTTCCTGAAATCATGCCAGTTACTCAAGAGAATCCACAGACCTTGTTGTGGAGCAGTTTCATATCGGAACTATTTTCTTTCAACCATAGGTCCTAAGGTTTTTTATTTATTTTGGATTTTGTGATGTACTGTCCCCTTTAACTCTTTTGGTAAAAAAAAAAGTAGAAAATTATTCTCCAAATTAACCAGACACGCATATATTTATATGACACACATCAAGTTGACCATGAATTCATTCGTGTAGCCTTCTTTTCTCTGAAATGCAAACAACCATGAAATAGAGCATTACTGTGTTGAGTGCCTGTTGGAATCTACAATGCCCAACTGTGTACACAGTCGAAAGGAACATAAGCAACTTCTGTTGAGCCCAATCACGAGGAGGTCATTTAAATGAATGCGATTTTGATAGCAGAGCAAATTTATGTGAGTTGACATGGCTTCCAGGGCCATTTGGGGGCAGTTCAAGTTGTTGTTGTTGTGTTTTAGTCATTCAGTCCATCCTTCAATGTTCCCATAGTCATACCATCCAGCAACATAACAAATCCATGAACTTATCCTGCCAGCAGCTGGTAAGGACTGGTTAGATCTTATCAAGTATGATCCTAAAGGGTTTTCTTGTCATTTTATTTTAACACATACCAAGATTTTTTTACACTCACCATATAAACTGTTGCTCGAAAGTGCTGCCACTGCCACACTCACAGCGTTAATTATTTATATTCAGCGTAGCAAATGCAGATCTGTAAGTGTGAATTATTGAAAATGTGTACTATAGTGGGGTGAGATCGTTCAGAGTCAAATGCTTTTTTTCTTCTATTTTCAACCCCTCCTGGGGAAATCCGACAAGCTCATTTCTGGAAATATCACATCTTTGCATCTCATCAAAGATGTTTAATACCGGCATCCTTTAATTTTCTTGCCACATCCCCTATAGTGTGGCTTCCTCACCCGTGTGTTAGGCTGTGAGTTATGAAGGTGTTTAGATGTGCATATTATGTTGTTTTCCAGTTTAGCTGCAGGCTGCTGTGGTTTACCAAGCTGATGTGTTGCAGTCTTTGCTGCCTCACACACTTCTAAAACATGAAGTGGAGCAGACAACGTTGGAGAGAACTACCTCTTATACCTTTTGTCTGAATTAAGCGTTCTTGTCTCTTTCCCTGTCGCTGATAGTCGTGAATCTATAAGCCTGATAATACAACACACCACACAGACACTCTATAATATGTGTCATTCATATATGAGTCAAAGTCTTGCCTGGAAACAGTCCAAACTGAGCTCTCTGAGTAATACAGCCCTTACTTGTACCCAGGCTATGCCCCAGGGCAAGAAGAGGCCGCCTGTACAAAATAAGCCTGTGTGTATGTAGGTGTGTGCATGGCTACACTTCTACCTGTCAATGGGAGAAATGACATTACAGACTAAATGCAAATCGTGTTTGTGCGTTAAAGGGTCAGACCTCTCCCCACATCTAAAATGCACTTTACCTTGACATCCATTATGTCTTCTGCTTGGTTCTAGCACAGAGGACTGACAGTAATGGGGCAACATTAGCATGATTAGGGCAGGTTCTGCTGTGTGAATTTATTGTAGCTGAGCTTAGCATCCTGCAGCATGTTGTTGCTTATTTGGTATGCATAGACAAACGAAAGATGACAGATGGTAAAAATATAGAAAAGCATTCTTCATGCAGAACATTCTAATCTGTAAGCTCTTATTAGTAAACAGCCTGAAGCTTGTTTAACTGCCTTTTTTTCTTTTTTTTTGCGGGAGGATTGAAGGGGGCGGGGCTTACCCTCTTTGGAATGGAAAGATAAGTGAAAATGATTGATTGTATCCGAGTCGTTTGTCATGCGCTGACAATCCTGACAGCGCAATGGATGGCTTTCTCATTTGACCTCCGAGAACCTCAAATGAAAACAATATTGCACTTGCAGCCACTGGCCCGCTCTGGTAACTGAGTTCATGATATAACACCGTTTGGTTGGTGGTTGACGGATTGAGCGGTGCGTCAGCTGTGACGAGGCGGTGGGTCGTTGATGTGTGTCCCTCGCTTCATTTGACTCCCACGTCAATCTGTCGTCCATCCAACTGGAGAGGAGACAGGTGGGACATGAGGGGACGAGGATGAGAGAGGTGCCAGTAAATGAACGAAGGAATAAACAACATGGATGATATTCAATGATAGATGGAGAAGACAATCAGACCGACCTGAAACCAGAGGCAGACCGGAGTTAAATAGAAATAAGAAATGAATAAACTACCCTGGGTATTTAGGGGCACTGAAACAGCATCTACACATGGTGGTAGGCTTATGGAAACATAGAGGTCCTTCCTATTCATGTATATGAATAAGGATTTTACGTTCTCATGTTTAATAATTTATTTGCAGACACTCTCGCAGGCAGCAATTTACCTTGACGCATACATACAACAATGCTTACTTACAAAAAAAAATGACAAAATAACATTATATTACATACAGTTAACCAAATGATGTTCATTAATGTCTTCCAATAGGCCAATACTAGTGAAGCAGTGCCAGCATTGTGCCAAACTACTGAACAAACTCACACCAGGGAAGGAGAGTAAAAGACAAAGCTGGCCTGGGGGAAGAGGAGCAAAGATAAGAGAAGTTCAGTGTGCCCTACAGGCTGTGAGGCAGCATTGGGCTATCACTTTCATTTCTCTGTTCATTTGGAGTGGGAGAGTTTTGCTGCAGGTGGAATCCCTGTTTAATTACAAGTGGAGGGGCGAGGAAAAGAGTAGGATAAAGAGAGAAATAGGGATGAGGCAGAATAATTAGTTATTAATAAAAGCCTCAGCAGATTTATTAAATGATCACTTTCCCACTGCAGGTTGACTCGAAGGCCCCTGGCATTATGAAAGGAGGAGAGGAGAGGAAAGGAAAGAAAAACAAAGTCAGGCTTCATCATCTCCTTCATTGTGATGATGAAGATCTGTTCAACACTTTTAAAAAGACTCTTTCTTCTCTCTTCCTTTGAAACTCACACACACACACACACACACACACACACACTTATATACTGTATATATAATTTGACGCCATTGTGCCACCACAGTAAATGATCAAGTACGTCTTCATCTCTCTCCCCGCACATTAAGGCATCAAGTTCTTCTGTGATCATGACCTTTTTTAAAAGCGCGATTATATTCAGCAGCTTCCATCTCTCCCCATTGTGAAAGGAGGGAGAGTGCAGGGTGTAATGGATGTCATTTGCTCACCTGAAACAGGAAGGAATTATAAATACCATGCACCCCCATCCTTTGTATTTATCCCTGCTGATATGATAGCCCAGCCATAAAGAAGAGACAGTCAGCCGTAATGGTTGCCTCTCTGGCAAGGCCCATGAAGAAGATTGCATGAAATGAATGTGATATCGAGATGAGAGAGACAAGGGGTGCATTGGGTCGTTTAGCCACCAAATCCCTCAATTTTTTTCGTGATAAAAGAGGGGACAAAAGTGTGGCCTGCTTGTGTGCGTGTGTGTGTGTGTGTGCGTGTGTGCCTGCGTGTGCGTGTGCACGCCAGATAGAGAACGGAGGCTTTGGAGAGATGATGAATGTATGATGTTACACACCTCAGAGCGTCTGAGTGACAGAGAAAGACAGACAGCCAGGGAGAATGAATGATATCAGGACCCGCGCTCTGGAACAGAGGCTTCACATTGGCAACCATTGCTCCTGCTGGGCTCTGAATGTGATGTGTGTTTGTTTTTGAATGTGTGTGTTGTATCTGTTGAGAAAACCATTTTCCCCAGAGGCAGGCATCTGAGGCCTCGATAGGCATCAGGAGGTTTCTTCCATTCTCCAAAGTCTAAATCCGCGTGTGTATTTTTGTATATGTGTGTACACGTGGGTGGTGTGTGTATCGGCATATCTGCCACCGATGAAGTGTTAAATTATAAAGCGTTCTGATATGGGCGCATTGTTTGCTACAGTTCTGTGTGGGTGCTTAGCTTTTATGGCAGATCACGAGGTGACAAACCACTCGATGCGGTGACATGGCGACGTAGATTACATAAACGCACACACAGACACACGCGTACAGAGGGGGAAATTGTGGTTTCATACACTCTCGTGATAAGGCTTTGGCAGCTGAAATCCCTCCATAGGCTAACACAATGGCCTTTCTCCACCAGGTTATTTAGCCGGCAGTGGGCTGAGACAGTGGTAGATCTGAGGAGGACGGAGCAGGCTTGGTGGAGAGTGACGGGAGGGAGGGAATCTATCACGTGAGATGCAACGAGGACCCGCGTTGAGCTTGATGCACACACACTTGGACCACTATTCCTCCGATTCCATCTCAAACGCATTCCCTTTTATCTACCTAATGCAAATGCATCTCTATACTGTAGGCACAGAGGGCAAAACATACCCCACCCCCTCCCCCTCCCTCCGCCCCCCATTGAAAGCGCGCACACACATGCTTAACACACAAAGGTTCCCTTGCATTGTTTTTAATCTGTACCAGCATAGCGAGCAGGATTCCTCTTGACTTTGACAAGGAGATACACCCCCTCTGAATTCATTCAGCTGTGTTTGAATCTGTTTCAGCGTGTGTGCACAAGTATGCTATTCATAGCACTTGTCGAGATACACAGTAGCAGTAGAGACATAAATGTAGAGAGAGAGAGAGAGAGTGATGTAGTGGTGTGTTTTTAAAGTATCTCCATAGAGTCAGTGTCTATCTTCAGTGATAGTATCCATATTTGTGGTTCACACACGTCTGCGTGCACACATGTTGAAATATGGTTTTCAGCCATGAGTGTGTGCAAAATTGTTGTGTAGTGAGTGTGTGTTTTTATTAGAGAGAGAGCGAGAGAGAGAGAGAGAGAGAGGCAGGCTGTCAGCCAGAGATGCGCTGTGTGATAGTCTGTGCTTTCAACAGAGTGAACCGCCGTCGGTGCCACGCTGTGCTGAGGAGACTTTTCTGATCCCTTGTTACATTCAGTCATGCCCTACATTAGATGGTTTAATTATGGTCCTTTTCATATACTCAAATATGGAATTTATTCAGTAAAATGTTCTGCGAAGACACGTATAATTGCATCACTTGCATCCAGAGGTATAAAGATCCAAAAGAATTGATCCTCGAGTCGCCACCCATTAGCTGCACAAGGTGATTTGAAAATTAACGAGATTAAATTAGTGCACATCATCACTGCCAAAGTGTCTTGAAGCAAGGCACTCAATTTTCATCCTCCCAAGCAAGCTGCACAGGTGTTGAGCGCATGTTCTGACCCTACAAGTAATATTATTGGCAAGGCTACTGTTGTCCAATTCCATGGCAAGCCAAAGTGTGATCAAAGTGGATAAACAGATGTGTGGTAATCAGCTTGTAAATGCTTATTCTTCATCTGATTTTCTAGTATGCAGCAATATGGCCTGTGGCTGTTTAACAGTACAGTGCATACGTATTATCATTTGTGCACAGTGATAGTATGACCATCCGGTGTCTTCCTGTGTAAGTAAAGAAGCATTTGCTCAACAAACCTGGGAATGTGGCAGAGTTCACCTTCATCTAGAACTTGTATTTCAAGTGTGCAGTCACACAAACACCCTCATAATAACCCAACATCAGTCCCCCATCACTGATGATGTTGTCTCTTTTCCCCCGGCTGTCATCGGTGAGCAGCGTGAGTGACATCGGTCATCCACCAATGACGGCTCATTAATCAAAAGTGCCAGCAACACCTATTATTGCATCACGCTGTTACCATGGTGACAAGGGCACGGGACGGCTGAGATTTACCTCAGCTTTGCCCCTTGCTCTCGGTCACTCAAGGCCCATGCCAATCACTGCCAGTCAACTGCAGTTTGAATTGGCGGGGCTATGTATCACAATAGATGGCCTGCTCTCCCAAGTGGCCAGGTTTTCCATATGGAGCCAGTGGGGAGAGATGGAAGCTGTCAAGCAGTCACATTATCATGAAAATGAGTGCTTATATAATTACCTTACATTCTCTTTTTCCATATTAGTTTTGTCGTTATTCTAAGTCTAGATGGTTCAATTTTGTTTTACCATTCTTTCAAAAAAAGAGGACAATTTTAACCTGCCATCACAGCTGCAATGCACTCTAATAGACAATGCACAGCTATCTTAAACATTAATAGTACTATTGTTGTTTTAGTCTGAGTCATTCAGGATGCAAACAGTAATGCAGATATGCGTTGTTCAGGAAAGGGTGCGACTGTCCCTGTTCATCTTTCCACCGACGCACGTCTTTGACCGTAGAGTATCTGATTGCACAAGTCTGTGCCCTTTTTGTCGAGGTGCTCTGAAGTACAGCAGCACTTGTGAGGAAGCAGGTTATCGAATGCTTCACCTCCCTCTACACTCTTATTTTCACTCTTTTTTAGAGATTTTGTGTTATCAGTAAACCATTACTGGTGTACATGGAATATAAGTCCATTATGCTTGTCAAACCTGAAGAGGGTATTGTTAATCCGCTTTTATTATTTTGGTGCCCCTTATTCATTGTTATTATTCTTTTTATTCATTGTCATAGAGTCATCCTTTCTTTCTCGGTCACTCCCTCTCTCTGAAGCAACCATGAAGAAATATTATTATCATTTTCCAATTCCTCCCATCACCTACAGCCTGCAGCTTTAAAAAAAAAAAACATTTATTTTCTATTTCACATTCTCTGTCTGTTTCCTATTTATATTGTTATAGTTTATTTCGACTTTTTTCCTGAATACAAAAATGTGAACTGTGAATGACTCAAAAACATATTTAATCCTCGTTTGTTTCTCGGCAGCTGTCGAGGGTGCCAGTGGAGGCCTGCGGTCAGTACTCAACCTGCACCGAATGTCTCGGATCTGGTGACCCCCACTGTGGCTGGTGTGTCCTGCACAACATGTGAGTATTACCACAGCTACACACACACACACACACACACACACACACACAGACACCTAAACTCACATGCTTCCGTGTTTTCTTTCTTCCCTTTAACTCTTCAAACACTGTTTTCTCACTTCCCTATTTATTCCCAGAGACTCACATATATTACCCAGACAGTCTGGGGGGGTGCTGTGTTTGTTATCCTCCCCTACGTCCATGACGCCTGGGCCCATGCCCAGCACTCCATCCTTTGCAGCCCTTGAGCATTCAGGGACTCCTCTAGCCATTCCAGGCCAAGTCTCGGATTGCTTTCCTGGGGCTCGGCCTTGTGCCAACGGCCCCCTTAGATCCATTACCAAACCTACCCACTGGCATTGTTTACCAGCCCTGAAACCAGAGCCTGATGAGATCACAGACACTGGAGGGCACTGCCAGGGCTCTCATGGGCACCACTCCAAACTTCAGGAGTTGATACGAGGAGAGTGATAGCTTATGTTATTGTAACTGTTGAATGAGCTTTTTTTATTTGCCTTACTATTAAGCTTCCTGTCTGTCTGTCTTTCACATTCACACAGATGCACACACATAGATACACACAAATGCACACACACCCCAGCTGCTGTCAAACCCCCGTCACTCATGATTGGAGCGGGAGATAATGCTTGCTGGGGGTACGGAGATTTCCCACTCCACTGTAAATGGAAAATAGGGTGTGTGTGTGTGTGTGTGTGTGTGTGTGTGTGTGTGTGTGTGTGTGTGTGTGTGTGTGTGTGTGTGTGCGTGTGCGTGTGCGTGTGTGTGTGAGAGAGAGAAAGAGACTGAGTACATTTAGCACCTTCATCCTTGCTGGCACTGAGGAGACATGACGAGGGCCGTGAAACATGGTGAAACACAGAAAGGGAGGAAGGAAGATGGACAGAAGAAGGAAGTCACAGACTGAGAAAATAACAGATGAGCATTGAGAGAGGTAGAGAATAGTTAATCCTGAGAAAGAAAAGAAAGATATGAAGATGGTCATCCCAGATGCAAACTTTTTAGAGAGAAGAGCTGTGAAAGAGTGAGAAAAAGAGTTTGTGTCCGGCCAAGTGAAGGAAGGAGAAATGGAGGATGAATGTGTTTGAGGTCTCCAGGGTAGAAAGTGCATTAGCAGACAGAAGTAACACTCTCATGGCTTATGGGTCACCAACCAGAGGTTAGAGGAAAAGTCACTCTCACACACACACACACACGCACAGCAATGCATTAGTGCGTAATGCTTTAGTCCAGATTTTCATTCTAATCACAATTTATTATATTGAAGCCCTTCTCTAAACACTCCATACTGAACCAAACATTAATCAACCATTTGGTGTATCCCAGCAGATCATTTAATTTAAAAATGAATTGTCTGAGAAAAAAGAGCAGGATCAATGTAAACAACTCATTTAGGGCTATTAGTGAGCAGCCACCATGCAGATATGTGCCACTTCGATCGCGTTTGCAATTTAAATCAAATCTTAAGTGTGTGAGAAGATGGTCCGCATCTGAGTGGAGTTGTGTTTCTGTTTGTGTGCGTGTGCGGGCCTGTGTGTGTGTGCGAGCATGCGTGCATGTGCAAATCCATTAACACCCTGGACATCCTCCCAGTCAGAGCAAATGGGTGGCCACAGATTGGCCTGTCACACTTAGCCTGATAGTGTCGGCTCACCTCAGCTCACCCGCTCCTCCACTCACATGCACACAAGGGCGGGCACACACACACCTTTCTTGCTGGCAAATTAGTGTCACGTTGCCAAAACGAGAATAGTACCCAGACAGAGAGAAAATAACCAAAAGTCCACTTTAGCGGATCTCAGGTGTCTATGTGTTTGACCATCACAAGGACAGAAAGGGAGATTACAGGTGTGTGTGTGTGTGTGCACACGTGTGTTTTGGCTTTCATTTTAACCGTCTAGCACACAATCAGACACAACACAAGATGCACAACTCAGTGTGATCGATTGGCCACATGTTTACCTTTCCCAAAGTCCCTCCTCCTTATCACTCTCCATCCCCCAACTTGTGAGTTCTTGGTGTAACTGAAGTCCTCTGAGCACCATCTCTACCATGGAGCAGACATGACTCTATGCTCCTGCTATAATCGTCTTTCTCTGTTTTATGAACCACTGTTAATGGCATCCGAGATATTTATTTTGTTTGGAAAATATTCCAACTTATAAGTACGCTTACTCCCTATTTTCTTCTTCTCCTTCTTCCTAGTAATAACACTAATAATAATAATAGTAATAATACACTTTGTTGTAATGAAGATAGACTTAAGAAACTGAAAAAATTCTAAATAAACAAAAGCTTCAGTGGAGCTAGTTTGAGACTTATTAAACGTAAACTGTGAAAGTTATAGGAAGTCAGGCAGTGAGTCCATTAACAAGCTGGACTCACAGCCTGATGGAGTACATTCTGGAGGGTCCTGCAAACAACTAGAGAGAAGACGGTCCACACAGACACATGGCCAATCACAAACAGATTAATTTCAGATTCCCCTTTGGTCATCACTCTGCTCTGCTCTGCTGCTAGTGTCAACCATTAATAATAGTGGTCATGATACTAGTAAATGTGTTTCAATGAGCTGAAGGATAAAGAAAAGAAGTACCATGTTGTAAGGTAGATAGTGTGACTGTGACTTAACAATGCATTAAGTCTGTCCTTGGTGAGGAGGGCTGACACACTCATACACACAAACACACGAACAGACACAAACACACACTTGACCCAAAGTCCTTCTCTCCAGGCATCTCAGCCATAACAAATGCAACAATATCAAGTTTGAGTTGACCTATTTGATATTCAGAGGGCAGAAATACAAATGTCCCTCAGTCTCTGTCTGTCAGAATAACATTTTCATTTATATTGCTCCAAGAAGTGACATATCATTAACATAAAACACTGAAAGCACATTCAAGTTTGTACTCAGTTTATGGACATCGGAGCCTCTCAAGTGGAAACCATTGAGTAACAGAAGAACAACAAGGACTTGTACAGTTACTAAGAATCAGCTATTGCTGTGTGAATTCTCAACATTTTAGTTTTTTCTCCAGTAAAACTTAATAATACACCAGCATAAAATCCTCTCATGCTTGCGTCCGGCTCTGTGACCGCACAGGAGTCTTGCTCAGTTCTAGCTTGAATTGATTAACCTGACATCACAGAATGTAGCCAAAGGGGAAAACCAATGAAAGAACGTCCATAAGTGAATGACAGCAGCGTGATGCTGGAAGCCCACAGGGTCAGTATGCAGGGCTGTAGAGAAAAGGCACAACAGATGGATGTTTTGCGAATTGTAATGCAGTATAGTTGTGTTCCTATTCAGTGCAATGCTATCTTGTGAAAAGCATTTTCCTGGCCTGGTCGAGGTTAAAGATATTTCTACAAAGAGAAAAAGAGGCATCCTGCCTAGTATACTGCCTGCAGACCCAAGGCTTAAACAATGCATCTTTAATAACGTATAAGGAAAGAGGCCAAAACTCAAGGAACTCTTAGAATTCACACTCTCCCTCACTTATTTGGAAGGAGGGCTGCTGAGTGGAAGGATAGCATGCAGTTCATCTTCAATGTCCTTCCAGATAGTTTGTTGTTCCCAATCAACCTTGAAATCACCTCACTGGCTCAATCTCTCTCTCTCTTTCCTTCTCTCTCGCACTCACTCACTCACACACACACACACACACACACACTCTTTGTCTTTCTTCCCCTATCAGCATTGCCTTTATTTACTCTATAGATCGGTGAGAGGAGCTGTTAGAGAGAACACCAGGGGAAGAGGAGAAAGGCAATCAATAGTACAGGGGAGGAAATCAACAGGAGTGTGTGTGTGTGCTGTGTGTGTGTGTGTGTGTCTGTGTGTGTGATAGCAGCCATTGTCCTTGGCAAACACTGACTATCCATTTAGAAAGGCAAATGTCTGCATTTATAGACATATGCTAGTATTCATCCGATAAACCGTATATCCTTTATGCCCCCTATGCATTTAATTGAGCCCACAATGAAACTTTGCATCAGAACCCCCCCCCCCCCCCCCCCCCCCCCCCCTCCCCCATCTGCTGTGAGCCCTGCCACTATTTGAGTACACCTGAAGCCTCACCTGTCAACCAAACTGTCTTGGCCCATCAAACGTGTGCTCTTTTCTGCTGAGATGCACGACTTATGCTAATGCCTGTCAAGCGTGGCAGGTGAAAGGAAAGTTTTCACTCATATCAACCACAGGAGAGTTTTTCATAAGTCTGTTACAGACTATTTACCTGTAAGAAACTACCGTATGTAAGAAGCATACTGTAGGCCTGTGCACAGTAGCAAACATAAATACATGCATGCTTATTGTATTCATGTGTATTATCTATTATGTGCCCAAGCATTTAAACAAAATGTATGAATAGAATACACAAGTGTACTCATGCATATTCCATTATAACATCCTACTTGTGAGATATATGAAAGGTCTTGAACATTATGCTAAATCCACCTTGAAGTCAATACTCTATGATTGACAAAAGTTGATCCTTTCAGCGAAATGCTGACATTTTGTGTCTTACTGTTTTTTACAGTATGATGTGGCATATTCCCTTTTCTGCGTGTTTTCCATCCACACTTCAACCCCTGCGAGTGACGAAGGGGCACTTCTTCAACGGGCCAATATATGCCAGAAATGTTACTACTAGGTTTCTGATATGGTCCCTCCCCTAATGCCAGTCTGTCAGCTGTCCGTTGTAAGTGGTTAAATACGCTGTCAACGTGCCTGCCATGCGTGACAGCCAGACAGATTGGAAACCATATTTGGAGAAGTAGCATTGTCAAAAGGAATGTCATCATATTTGACATGGATTTTGAGAATATCTCACATTACTCTGTGATGTCGGTGCTAATGTGGCAATATCCTCACATTAATAATGGGTTTGACATATCTCCATCTCTGCTTGCGATAGGGGTAACAATCACAGAGTGCTGCGACCGTTTTCTCTTTCACACTTTCATTCACTTTTCTTCTTTTCTTTACATATATACTGTATGTGTTGATATGTCATCAGTTCCAATGTGTGTTTGCGGCATGTTTGCCAATAAACAGCATGACTGTCCTACTCCTCCCTGCTCCTTTGCTCTCTGCCTCCAAACACTCGTAAACATCGATCCCTTCTTCCTGAAGTAGAATGGGGACTGTAAAGTCATCCGAGCCACAAGCAAATGCCTTTTCCCAGTTCGTTAGAGGAGGTCTATCTATACAATCAGTAGTAAACTTCCTGAGGTAAACTGTGATATACCGAGGTAGACCCAGACAACCACTGCATACTGAAGCATGCTGTGAGATTGAATCCCGATGATGGCCTGTACACTCACATTTTACATTAAGCTTTGGAGTATACCATGAGGATTATCAAAATCACCAGAGAAGATAACAATAGAAACGTTTCAATGAACTTGTACTCCGAACTAGCACAGCCAAGTCTCGATAATCTTATGCTTATGAGGGTGATACCAAAACAAGTTTGGGAGTAAACACGCAAAATGGCTGGTGAAACTTGCAAGTCATGCTGCAAAGCTTCTTGTCTTCTAAATCCCTTGTTTTCCCAAGACATCTTCGGTGCTGTCAAACGAATAACCTTTTCAGAGAAGAGAGGGAAAAGCTAATTGGCAGATCCGCTGTATGTTTTCTCTCTCTCTCTCATATATTAATTCTACACCGCTGCTACCTGTCGCTGTGTTCACAGTCATGTGTTTCCTCAGTGTGCTCATGTGTTATGCCACACTAATGCTAATTAAACTGGAGTGCCTCAATTAGCATGCTAACAAGGACTCGTGTTTGGTTGTGGCGACCACTCGGCTCTCCCTGGAGACAGCAGTTAGGGCTGTGGAACACATTGCAGGCATAGAAAGGAATTGTTTACACCAAAAGAAAGTTTCCCCCCCTAATAATAATAATAATAATCCATTTAATTTATATAGTGCTTTTCAAGATACTCAAAGACACTTTACATTATACACCGTAGACACAGCTACGGGGAGCAATGCAGGGTTAAGTGTCTTGCTCAAGCACACATCGACTAGGGCGGGGATTGAACTGCCAACCTCTTGATTGAAAGACGGGCATGCTAACCACTGACCCATAGTCGCCCGCTCTAATGTTAGAGTGAGCAGCTCTTTTCAGTCAACACATTGGCCGTGAGCTCATATCGAAGGCCAATCTAGAAAGAATTGAAATGTCACCTACTTATGATTACAATGAGTTTATTGCAAGGAACAGCAATGAGAAATGCTACACGTATCCAAAATAACATCTAAAGGTTCATTTATTCATGATAGACAAACTTTGCTTTTTTTTAACTTACATTAAAATTAGACCCGACTCTGACAATACACTGGGTAGCCCAATATTTCCAAGTGGAGGAACTGGATTTGGTGTTAAACAGCTAAAAAGGACTTGGTCAACTCTGAAAGTTTAATGTATCTAAAGTTGTTTCTTTGATCTTGAGATCCTTGCATTCATGGCACTGATGCCTGTGCCCAGGGCAGGATAGCCATCCCCTGAGTATGGGTGACTGGTCCCCCCCCCCCTTACCTCCAGCCTCCACCTCTTGCTGCATGCTAAGGGAGGTTGAGGGAAGGGAACAAGGTGACAGGGGCATCAGGACGGAACGAAGGGTTGCACATCCCAGTTTCCTTTCAACTGTCACCATCATAGTGTGAAGAAACCCACACCTACACACCGACCAATCTACCTGGCCGCAACACACATGCTCAAGTACATACACAACTGCTGCACGCCCACCTTCAAGTCTGGACCATTGCTCACTGTCACCTACTGTCACCCTACCACACACACAGGGAAACACTGGAAAATGGACACACACACTCACGGTGGGGAAGGTGTCTTGCTTTCTCTCTGGCAGAGCATGAACAGACACAGGTACTGACTTGAGACAGAGCGGATCAATGGGAGATGGCCTGACAGTCAAAGGAAGTGGAGATATATGGAGATGTATTCCATTCGATGAGGGGGGTGAGTGGGACGAGAGAGAAAGGGAGGTTACATAAATTCACAGGAGAGTGGGGATGAGAAATCTTCCAGTGAAGAGCATACATTAAACCCTCGGAACAGGTACTCTACTTGAAGGAATGAGGGTAAACACACACACACACACACACACACGCACGCATAGGGTTCATCTTGACTATGACCGACAGCACCTCTGGGAGCGAGTACTCGTGCAGGTCACCTCACATAGCTGGTGCTATGGCAACAGCGGCATAGTAGGAATATAATCACCATGTTATATTGACAGTAATCCCCAGTGATTGTTCAATATTAATATCAGATTGCATTGTCACAGAGATTACAGATGCATGCCAAGACAATGTAATGTCATTACGAATCCATTAAGATAGATTTACTCATGAAACATAGTGTTCCGCACATGCACTTGCAAAAGCTTTTCGTAAGCTTTCTGTATATGTACATTTGAACATATTTGAGTCTCTGCTAAGTGTTGTCTCAGTGAGAGAAGGCACCGTCTAGAGCTAATATAATGTGACCAAATGAAATGTATTCCTTTATTTGTATGGTTACATGCATTGAATGAGGTAAGACTCACATCAGTATCAGGCATTAAATTGCCTGATTCTCTACCATCGCTGTAAGAATAACAAACTGCCTCGTGTCGGTGAGTAAACACACCTTAACTCCACAAGCTACATATTGATTGCCTGGATCAATAGTATAATATGCTGCCGTCTCAAGCTGCACACATTCAAGATCATAACACAATATATGGAAGATAAAAGGCCAAGTGCACTCTTGAGACCTCCATTGAAAAGCAGCCCTGCAGTGCCCTGCACCGTCTCCCTCAGGAGCCACTATGAGAGCATCAAGCAGGGCATTTTAATTCACTAATATTTCTGGAAATACTGCAGATGCAGTGCAATGATCCGCTGTTGTTTTCCCTTGTGACTGTCTTGGCCTTTGTTCAATGTGAGGTCAGACTGGGTATTGATATCATAAGAAATGCACAGGGATATATGAGCTGTTTGGAGACGTTCCAGTATTTGCTGTTACATCCTGCATTCACATGCAGAATCTGGAGGTAACGGGACAAGATGTTGTCATTGGAGGCCTTCTGGTTTCTGTTCATCGTCCAAGTGGTATTGACCAGTCACGTTCAAGCAAGCTTTGGTTGAATACCGGTAAACAGTCCATAAGGAAAGCAAAACTGCAAACCCTCTATGGCTGTAGGTCATTTATTTTAAAGGATATAAGTGTTGATATGTAATTAAGTTGTACAATTAATCAGCAATAGTGGAATTAGCTGAATGATTGAAAAACTAATGACTTTGTGCCCTCTTTTGTGTCAATAATTGCCTTACAAATACAGTTGTTTAATAGAGAATGAGGCCTTATGGCATCTTCAGGTGCAGCAGTGGCATCACATATGCTAAATAAACAGCCTAATAATTCTGCCACCCCACCCCACTGTTAGATAGCTCTGCCGGGGGGTTTGTTTGTTTGTGGGTGTGTGGGTGGGTGGGTGAGTGTGAGAGAGAGAGATGGAGGAAGTTGGTGCGACTGCTTTTGACAGCTGCTAAAATTGTGTCTTGGGTTGTGAGAGGACCAAAATCCATGGCAGAGAGAAACAGCTGTTACTTGTTTACCCACAGGGCCAGATTGATTCTGCCGATCATCCTCTATTCTAATGCGATTGTGTGTGTTAGACAGTAATATAGGCTTTATGGAGGCTGTTGTAAATAATATGTGCTTATAACCCTCATTTTATTCAAACGTTTAAGGAACATTGATTGACGAGATCAGGCTTACATATAGATGTGTGTGTGTGTGTGTGTGTGTGTGTGTGTGTGTGTGTGTGTGTGTGTGTGTGTGTGTGTGTGTGTGTGTGTGTGTGTGTGTGTGTGTGTGTGTGTGTGTGTGTGTGTGTGTGTGTGTGTGTGTGTGTGTGTGTGTGTGTGTGTGTGTGTGAAAATAATGTATCTAATATAGCTCTGTACTTGCAAACTCTCAGCAGCGGTGTAATTTTCCACTTAGCCGGTGTTCTTGCATTCGTTGTACGTAAAGGGGATGGCTCAGAGATTTCTACTTGGCGGCAGCCACTTTGCAATTTCTATATTTTTAGGCATGGGCTTATGAGAGACGCACATGTGGTGTGTTTTTATTTATCTCTCTCTGTGTGTGTGTGTGTGTTAATTTGTGTGTGTTTGTAACAGGGTCATGGCCAGTGGGCCAGGTAATGACTCTCCCACCGGCCCCTCCATGCGTATTTCTGCTCTGTGGGTCACCTCTCTTAATGATAGCACAAGAAGGCACACAGACTGTGTGTGTGTGTGTGTGTGTGTGTGTGTGTGTGTGTGTGTGTGTGTGTGTGTGTGTTCGTTCCACTGTGGTCACATGTACTGTAGGAGTGAGAAATGTAGCCAGGCTGAATGTAGATGTGTGTGATTTGACTGAATCTCTGGCAGAGTAACATACAGCCTCAGGCAATTAATATGTATAGGATTCTATACAGTGTCTGGTGATGCATAGGTAGCATGGTAATGGTGTTTTAGTTGGACTACAGAGTGCCTATTTGTTGTGCATTGATTTAACACAAGCAACACTGATGAAGCAGAAACCCAGGTGTGTAGTATACAACAAATACTTTAAGAACGTCTTGTAACTCCACTGCAGGAACGTTTTATGTTTATCGATTAGGCAACCATGTATGACATTTTAGTGTATACATACATGTATATACTTGCTGACCACTTATGTGTCTGATACTGCATGTGTGTGTGTGTGTGTATATTTTCGCATGTGTGTGTCCTCCGGTGACATGAGCATTTGATAGAGCTGAGGATTGCTGGACTTTGGTATCGGGAGAATTTAATAGCTTTCATTTCCCAGCCTGTTTGACCTTCTCTGTGCCTCCCATTAGATATGCATTACACCTGAAGTCTCACATGGCCAGATACAGCAGCACCCTCTCTTTAGTATATTCTTTCTCCCCTGAGCCCTGCAACCTGCGCACCACTGATACTGGACTGGTTTCAACCACAAGGCATCAAGCCTGGAATTTTATATATATTTATACCGTCGGTGTTTGATAGTGACTTTAGCCATTGTGTTTATTTTCCCTTAGATGACATTTTGTTGTATTGAGCGATGACATTCACAGCTCTTTCTAAAATGTCTTCTTTTATATTTAAAAGTCTAAATGTTTACTTTGTTCTTTTTGTTCTTTATCATCTGCACATTTCAAACCCAAGCGACGTATCAGAGAACGAGTGGCTGTCAGTTGCTTTTTTAGGTCAACGGACACTTTTTGTCGATAATCATATGCATAGTACAGTTCTTGCAGTAAATTAGACCCTTTTTGTATTCATCACTTACTGGAGATTATGGATTTAGTCGGCGTGCACAAACTACAAGAAATAATATGATCATCCTGTATTGTAGTCAAGGAAATCATCAAAAGGGCTAAATGATTAATGTTGTGCAATGAAATATATTATGATATATTATTATATTTAGATCGGCTAGGTTTGAATGCCTCTGACAACCTCATCAGCAACGATTGCAGGAGCTAAAGGTCCATCTCTGCCCATTCCTCCGTCCCACTCTAATGTGTCACCTTATCAAAGGCTGGGAGAAACAAGAGTACAGATGAGTTTCCATTCAGGGCCAATCCAATCCATTCAGCTCGCCCTCTCACTACGTGTCATTGCCAGTCACTCAAATAGCTCGGCAAAACAGTGGTGTTTACTAACCAAATGAATAGATGTTGGACATTTCATTCTCCACAAAAAAGGGCTTTTTATGACTTGTTATTTGAAATCTAAATCGCTTTGATTTCTAGGCTACTCTAAATAGTCTATTCAGTGGTGTTTACAAAGGGCGGGATTGTTTTATATTACTACAAACGATGCAATCTTTTTTCCTTTCAATGTCTGTCTGGATAGTAATTGAAAACAATTATCCAGTGCTTTGCTCAGATAATACCCAGCTCTTACAACAGCTAAACCACGTATGGCATTATCTTCAATATCCATCCGCTGAAGCTCCAAATCAGCCACAGCAGCTCCTTAAATTCCCCTTCACAGTGGACATTCCGGTTGATCCAAATCAATATATGTATATGGCGTACACAGGGGTGAGAGATTCAGTCAGGATGCAGAAGCACTTTTTAAAGTAAAACGCTCAGTACAGTGTATCTGGTGGATACAGCAGAATGAACATAAACCTGACGGAAAAAGGAATTTAGCGATTGAATGTTCTAAATAATTATTTCATATAGATGTCACCTATATCCACCTGTGTAACCCCTTTGCCATGGGGGCATGCATATACATGGTGCTACACTGTGCCAGTAGATGATGAAATAAAACCAGAAAGTCCAGTTGGAGCCTTCTCAAATACCAAAACACCACATTAAAATCCTTTGAGACAAATTGTCTTATTGTAGACCAGTTGGTTGTCGGCATGACATTGTATTAAGCTGCAGAAAAAGTAGTCTTTCCCCCTGCTGGAATGCCCTGTAATGCCCCTGTGCGCCATCGCAGTGATCTCATTGAACTGAATGAGAAAACCTAGCGTGTTTTAATCCTGAGGGAAACAGAGAGAGAATAAAAGGCCTCCCACTTCCAGCTGAGTCACAGTCTCCGCATGGTCCGTGTCTGGGATGTGGAAGTTAATAAAACAACCTGTTGGCTGTTTCATCCAACAAGTCTGTGACCTTCTGACTGAAAAAGAAATGAAACTCACAGTCCCTGCAGGGCTAAATGACATCCTCATAGATAAACAGATACTGGCTATACATTTCACTGGCTTGCAATACCACCTCTATCTATCTATATATATATATAGAGATATAGATATATGACATTTTGGATTTAATAAAGTCTGCAAAGGAAAGTAAAATATATACTTTAAAAGCTGGCTTTGCAATGGAAATATATATGAAGTAGTTATTTAGAACATACTGGTTTGTGATACAGGGAATGATGGACCTGCCCACACCCATTAAAACTTGGTTGGCTAATGGTCCAAAATGCTAGCAAAATTAAATGTAATATTTTTTCTGTATATTACACTTACACAGTACAATACGAGATCCCTTGTTTTTGAATAAGATTAATTTGTTTTAGAAGTAGAATCCGGGATGGAGCAGCTGAAGGGTCAAACCTCGACACACACACACTTCGGTGAATGAGGAAGTAGAAATACCAGAAGAGGTTGCAATTACTGGTCTTTTCTTCAGATTGATGGTCTTTGTTGGAGTTGAATTGTCATGTCTGCTGCACATTTGCATAACAAGCTCAACAAAGTGTCCCTTTTCCACTTTTTAGAGCAGATTGATACACCCGCTCTAATGATCATGTATTAACAAGCCCCAGCCCAGATATGCCAGGTCTAGTCGTTTCACTCATGTCGTGCTGCCTCATTATTTCTCGTTGGCTTGTAACTGTATTGCAGAGGAAAATGCTTCAAATGTTCACCAAAGTAATTATGTCTCATAAACATTGTGCGTGGTGATTCGCAGATATTAAAACTAACCTACAATTGTTATTTGCTGTGAGATTGACTTAAGCTAAATATCTCCCTTATTTCCTACTCTGTAATGGACACACTTTTTATCATCATCATCACTTGTAAAGTCTCTTAACGGTAATTTTTTTTACATTTAAATATTGCATTGCATTGTGGGATTGATAGCAGAAAACATGGCAGAATTTGTGACGGCACGATATAATGGAAACATTTACTCACTCGAAATAGGGCCTTTCTCAACAGTGTGATGTGTGGTTCACAATGTAGCTGGTTATGAAGATACTGAAGAGAAGGGTATTCATGCATAATTACTATGCGAGACACTTGTAAAGATTCAGTCACTCATACTGATGATTCACTTTACAGAGAATGTGCCAGTAAACGTTAATTATGTCCATGTCTTTTTGGCACGAAATTTGAGTTTTTTCAGACCAAAACAAAATATACAGTTACACTGTCAAGCAACGAGCACAAAGAGAAAACCTCAAGATACTAATAGTCACAACAACCACGACAACACAATACAACGTCCTGCTTAGCATCCGTCTGCAGTGTTACTATCAATGGGTGTGTGAACAACAGGCCTCTGGGTATGAAAGGAAGCAAACTGGTATAATTGTAGGTGAAAGTGTGCATTTGTGGGTTTCTGTGTGGGTTTGTTTGCCTGGGGGTACGTATATGATGGGGTCTTATTAAATCAGTGCTAGAAAAGGAGGAACAGACAGAGTTATCGAGAAGCACAAAGGAACCCGAAGCGATTAAACCCCGACTCACACAGGCTTAGCCGTGAAAGCTTCACAGAAAACCAACAATGGTTGCCTTACTTTAAATCTTGCTTCTTTCTTTCTTTCTTTCCCTCTCTCTCTCTTTCTCCTGCACTATTTACCCCTCCTCCTGTTCTATCCCTCTCTCAAACAGATTATTTCCTTTCTTTTTCTTTGTCTGTCTTCTTCGCGGCATGTTAGGCCGCTTAGCTTTACAATACTCATGTCGGGTCAAAAGCTCCCTCCCTCTGTGTCTCCAACTCTGGATTAGAAGCGTCTTGCTGCATAAGGTATTGCCGTATCTCAGACGTCAACCACCTCGAAGGTCTTTCTTTCATTTGCTCATTACGACCTCTTTCTTTTCATTCTTGTTTTAGGACACAGGTTGTTAATGCACATAAAGTTGTCTAAACCAAGTCGGGATTAAACTCTATGAGGGGATTAGATGAGAACAAGAGTGTCTGGGTTTGTTGGAGCAGAAGCAGAGAAGGTTGAGGTTATATCACATTTTGGGCCGGAGGACTTCTCACAGAATGTTTCACTCATGGAGATATATTTATAAATAACGTAAAGGCTTCATCAGTGTTTTCACGGCATTTGCAAGTGCACTTGCAGTTCTCATCCCCACTTCACTTACAAATCCATTTAGTTGTTCAAACTTCGGGGGGTTCCCCTGCAATATGTCGGGGGGACTGTATTTCCTCTTGCGACACAAAGGATCCCGTCCTCCCAACTGCCAAAACCACTGTTAAACTGGATTAGACCACCTGGTTTGGTATTAAGAGGTGGATGAATCCATCCCCCCCCCCCACCAACACAACTCCACCTGCACTTGGCATTGCCCATGAATGCCAGTCATTAAGACAGCATTACAAAGACGAGGTCTACCTCTTTCCCAACGGAGCGGCTCCACTTCCACGTATAGAGCGACCATTGTTTTAAATGCCACTGCTCCCGCCCCTTGGAGACTGCGTCTCCATTCACTGGCCACTGGAGCTAGTCCACTGCCAGAGAAAATATGATGAATGTGTCTTAACTCCATCCGTCAGGGAGCGCCGGGACATTTTCTTTTTCCCCAGGTGCCAACAGGTGTAAGGGAGTAAGACCTGGTCAGGTTACTATGTCAATGTGTGTGTGTGTGTGTGTGTGTGTGTGTGTGTGTGTGTGTGTGTGTGTGTGCATGCATTTTTCATCCTTGAATAACACTCCCCCTCTTGTGTTTTTTCCAGGTGCACCAGAAAGGAGAAATGCGAGCGCTCATCAGAGCCCCGTCGCTTTGCATCGGACATCAAGCAGTGTGTGCGTCTCAGTGTCCACCCAAACAACATCTCAGTGTCCCAGTTTAGTGTCACGGTAAGTGGACAGAAACACACCCCTCAGCTGCACTAGCAGAGAAACAATGACTTGTTCTCTAAAGGCTTGTCCTCTCAAGCAATTGCAATTTAATAAATACATATTTTCCCTTTTTAGATGTCCTGAAATAGATAATAGCTGCCATCACCTCATTGTATAATTGGTGATTCCATATATTTTCCTTTCAATATGGAGAAAACACTTTAATGGAGCCATATTGCAGTAAACAGCGAGGCTAGACGACTGTGTTGCTAGTGAGAAAACCTTGTCTGGCAGATTGACAATATCACACACTCAAGCATAATTTGTAATGCAATGTAATTATGCTCTATACTGATTAGCGGACGGTGTTAACGCTGTAATCCTGCTTTATGTCGTTTTACTGCCTGCCAACGTGCATTCTTCAAATCCTGCCCTCACAGTCCTGTCCAGTGAAATACTCTCCCAAAGAATGTCAATAATCATTAAACACACACAGTTTAACTCAGCTGTGTCTTTTGTAATTGTTGGCAAGCAAATGCAACAGTTTACCCCAAGACATTTCATTCTAAAACAGCTGCCAGATTTAAGGGTCTTAAGTGTTTCTATTTCTTTGTTGAAGTTTATTGATTAGTGTACAAGGAGAGGCGATGCATTGGAACACAAATATATCTCTGCAGAGAAATTCAAACATCTTTTCGGGAGTGGTTTTTCCATAGTTTTGTAACTCCACCTTCCAGCTTATCTGTGAGGAGTGAACGTGATATAATGAGTAGGATTATGATGTTGATGGAGTGGTCATCAGAGGAGAGGAGGAGGTTGTTGGTGTATGTTGGTTATGTTGCTATATGTATTTTCTATACATATTCATATGCTATTTTCCTTTAGATGATTACGATTAATGTGTTGCATTTGAGTGAGATAAATTAGTATAGTTTGGAAATGGCTTTAAATCTCAGGGACTAAGTCCATAAATATCCAATATGATTGCCTAAGGTCATGCCTGAATAACTATTCTCCACCCGTGTTGCTCCGAGGGTCACATGAGAGGTGTGTGTGCATGTGTGTGTGTGTGTGTGTGTGTGTGTGTGTGTGTGTGTTTGTGTGTGTGTGTTAGCTTATGGCTATGCAACATAGCTCCCATCCAACTGATTGCTTCTGCCAGACAGAGAGGGGCTCCACCTTGACCTTTGTGTTATTTGTTGGGAAGATAAGCCAACGCATTCTCGAATGAAAAAAGAGAGAAAGAGACACTGCTGAATCAGACCCATTTTAAGAAGAAAAAAAATATTCACAATTAATTCGCTCTTTGTTTATGAAAAGTGCATTCTGTTATCGTATACGCTTCGGGGGGAATTGCCTCTTGTTGTTTTAAACTAACGTATTAATTTCAAGTCTCACATTATAGCTACTGTCTCACTAAACACAAATAGAATCATGACATAATTAATCCACCCACATACGGCTTGATTTTATACATTAAAAAAGAAGGTGTAAAGTTAAGTAAGAGTATCAGCAGGTGGTGCTTAGGGGACACTTATTCATCTAAGTAGGTAGGTTCAAGCATTTTCATCTCTACGGTCTTTTTTACTGGCATCTAAATGAATATGAATAATTTGCAGCAAAGACTTTTTTTTTTTTACAATGGCAGCATGAACATCCCATCGTCACATATCCTTAATATTAGACATGGTGTTATGTAAACTACAGGAGGGCATTTGTGTGTGTGTGTGTGTGTGTGTGTGTCTGTGTCTCTGTGTGTGTGTCTTTGTGTGTGCAAGTATGGGGGATCTTAACATGAATAGGTTATTTTCATATTTATGTAGCCCTACTGTGGCTAGACACGGCCACGACTAGTCAACACGTAAGTGAGGGGAACTCAAGCTCTGGCTGTATTCCTTCCTTAAAAGGAAAAATAAATTAAAGCCAGAGAAGAAGTAGAAGGGGAGAGAGAGTAAGCAACGCACGAGATGGAGGATGTGTAAGAGATGGAAGCCCGGCCGTGCACTGTCCATCTTCTGTGGGAAGCTGTGTATCTGTTCACACCCACGCCACCTTCTTTTCATTAAACAGCAATATAAAAACAGCGCAGGTCAGCCCTTCTCTGGCGCTGAGGCAGCTTTCAGCCTCACATCACAAGTGTACTATGGACTTGCCTCAAATCAATGCCCAGAGCAAGGCCTACTGCAGACACGCGATCCCATCAATATGTATATTTTGGTCTTGACCCCACTCCCACCTGGCTCCAGGACCCTCTTTTCTTTTTTTTTTCTACCTTCTTACTCAAGGACAGGTTGTTTTTTTTCCCTTTTTTTTGCTGTTACCCCGATGCTAATTTTTGCTGAGTTGCAGAAAGCGCTGACACAGCATTTTCTTAAATGAAGAGGAAACATTTGCATTCTCTGTTTCACAGAGAGTCTACTTTTACCTGCAGTGCCTATATGCTCACCTCGGTCCTCCTGCTGTTTCTGTCCTCCAGAGTCTCCTCTCATCTCCTCGTCCATCCACTTAACTTAACTTTCTGCTTTTATCATTTCTTTCACTTTCTCCCATTAAAACACTTCTCGCTGAGCCAGAGAGATGGGATGTTACTGAAAATCCATAAAGCTGGCTGGCTGGGGGGGTGTAGTAGTGATTTTGGCCATCATATATGGGTTATGGGTAAGATGGCACTGATTCCAGTTTTAAGGTATGTTGTTATTTTGTTAGTTTGGGCAGGATGCATCTGATTCATATATTAACTTCTCATTCGTGGCTCCTTTGGCCTCTGACCACCATGCAGATGAATATGCAGAACTTGCAGCTGTGCTTCTCCTGAGCATTATGGAGTTACAGTCATGCTTGAAGTGCATGTTGGCTCCAAAACTGGTGTGGGAATCTCAGCAATGTAGTCACAGTTGAGGGACAAATCTCACTTGTTCCTCTCACTTAGTCCTGCTTCATCAATTCATCAATTCATCAATAGTATTTCAAAACCATGAATGATCTTCGCTGTGTGCTGTGTGCTGTGTGCCGTTACCAATGTGAAGCCATTGAAACTTAACTGAATCCTACAGGTTGTTTTCTTCTGCTATGGTTTACCGTAATATTAGAGCTGTCATGAGATCTTTTTTTTCATTTCTTATAACAGCCCAGGCAATTGCTATAAAGAGAATATTTACCATAATAATGCAGCGTAACACACTCTTCTATCTTTCCCTCGCTACAGTTGGTGTTGGAGGCCCATAATGTCCCAGAACTTTCTGCGGGTGTTAACTGCACCTTTGAGGATCTGGCTGAGATGAGTGGCTTGGTGGAGGGAAACCGGATCAAGTGCTTCTCCCCTGCTGAGAAAGAGATGCCACGGATTATTGTTGAAAAAAGTAAGGGTGGAACTATTATAACCTTTTTGCCCATAAGGCAGCAAACTCAGATCAGGAAATCTACGAGTCCATAGCAACCACACTGCTGGCATTTAGATGTGACGCTTGCAACACTGATACTGTGTACATGACATCAATAACCTCTGATACTGTAGAGGAAGCCTGCTGACAACCTGTCAAAGTGACATTATTTTCTATTAATAAGAGCGATATCCATAAAAGGTGATTGCCAGCATCCGCTGGATATAAACATGAGAGCACCTGTTGAATCCAAACAGACATGTCTGTCAGGGAAGCACACATTGATCTGGATGTTTTCCCTTCAGTCAGAAGCGTGCTAGTCCTCAGGCTAAGGGCTTCTTTGAATTGTTGTTTTCCTGTTGCCATCAGTAACTCAGTGGGCCTTGGAGCTCTGCCCTAGGACATGTTTAGTAATTGAATGAACATTAGGTATTAGGCTGCTGTGGGATCTATTCTCTACCCTCACTCAAAGTGGATATCCTCCAGAGGGAGTGATGGGAGTTAACCCCGGTTTGAAAGGGAGAATATCAAGCTGCACAACTAAGTGTTTTTACTACAGTATTTTGGCTAATTTAGTGCCTGGAGATTTTTACAGTCCCCGCAGACAATGTCATTGTTTCCATTCCTTTCAAGAGGCAAACAGCTAAAACATTTCTGACAATATTCATTCCGCAACCACAAATGGGGGTTGGGGACAAAATAAAATAATGTTTTCTCTGTCTAATTCCCCTGCTCTTCACCTCCCCTTTCTGTGGTCGGCTAAGCCTGGTCTAATTGAACACGGCTCCCATCTGGGGAGGCCTGTCCCCGGGCAGGCAATCCTTCATCATCAACCCTCAACGTGTCCTCATGTTGAAATAATGAAGATGCCATTTCCGTCCATACTTCCACAAAAGGACAGAATTAATGATGAATGAAAGAAGAAAATAGATAGAACAGAAAAAGATGGCGATCCATCAATAATGCTGAACATTTACATAAAAAGGAATGCTCACTGATGTTTTTTAGACGCCACCACTGTGAGCTGGAATTCACACTTGCTTGTGGGAAATGTAGATATCGGAGCCGAAAACCTGAGATGAGTAAAGTAAAGTAAATTACAGTGCTGGTGAGACCTTCTAGGCCAGAGTTTTACACATGCACGATTATTCAAATTCCCCTTCATCTATTCAGTGCACCCACGTGAACAGAAGCTTCGCACACATACAATGCCATGAGCTAACACACGACACCACTGCAATTACCAAATCCTCAGATAGACCGCACACATGTACATAAGTAAGGCCAACAGGGAGCCTGAGGGTGCTTTGGTGAATTAAAACATGTATTTAATGTGTGCCATGTCAACCACACGTAAAGCTGGTGATGCTGAAGTCATGCAAACACAGATGTATAAATATGTGCTCTGAGACGCAGACAAATTAAGCATTTCTCCCAATATTTTGCTTCTCCCGCACCCGCAAACACACGGTTATATACTTTCCCTGCTTCAGAAAGAAGAAAATATTCCAAATTTTGCCTATCTTTGAACCTTCATTTTTACAAGTACTCATTAGACTAAGCTGGGTTGAAAGAGAGAAAGGAAAGGAGAGATGGATGGAGTGAAGCGACAGAGGGAGGGATAGATAGTGCTAGCAGGCTTCAAGGTAATATTTAGGTGGCCTAATTAGGACAGATCCGTTGTCAGCAGTGCTTTACTGTGATTGATGCATGATTCCTTCTTTGTTAGAGAGATGGAAAGAGACACGGGGGAGAAGAGGGAGTCGCAGTGTGGAAGGCAGCAGAAGAGACCTGTGTGTAGCGATGGAGTGAGGATGAGAGAGAGAGGCGTATAGGTAGTGTAGAGACAGAGCACTTAGATGTGTGCGGATGTGCTGTTGAATTAAACATGAACTTCTTCATTAGGGCCAGAAAAAGGGACACACCAAATACACATGAGGTGCGAGCTCGCATACACACACTTACACACCCGCTTTCTGTTTCATCTTCTTCCTCTTTTACCTTGTCAAAGACTCTCTCTGAGACTTTTCCGGGGGAATATTTTCCATCCCAGGGGAAATGCTTGTGCACTAACTTTTAGAGTCTCACATAAGGCTGCAGGTATAGAGGAACTTAACCCAACAAAACCTTTCTACGCCCCCTCTCTACTAGGTAACAGCACTGCCTTTACCACAGCAACAGGCTCAGCACCTGTGGCTTAAAGCAATGCAGTCATCTCTTCTCCGTGGGAAAATATAATGCGAATAAAAAGATATGTGAACGAGAGAATAAAATGATTAGCAGGCACAGGCTCTTTAAACGTGTCTGCCTGATGCTCGTGCTGGATAGGTAGCAGTGAAATGCAATTATTTCTATTAATATAAATGTATTCATTAAATACTGTATTGCTTCTTCTATTTGTTTTAAAAGTTGAATGAAACAGTCAACAAATGGTAGCTTTCATGACTTCTGAAACAAAAGCAATTCTTGCCTCTCATTCTTTTTTCTCCTCTTCTTTTTTAATAACTGAATACAAAACACTCTGTATACCTTTGAGCATCAAACTATTCATTTGAACTATAATCTATTTTTTCTCTAGGTGACCATCAGATTGTGCAGCTCTATCTCAAGTCCAAGGAGACAGGCCTGGCTTTTGCAAATACCAGTTTTGTTTTCTACAACTGCAGCGTGCACAAGTCGTAAGTCTATGCTTACTTATAGCTCTCAAGAGTACTTCTCTCTAGCAGACGGCTTGTCATAATACTAATCCCTTCGTATTGATTAAAAACTGGCATTGATTCTTAAACTGTTGGAAATTGTATTGTATCCATAAATAAGTAGGCATATTGAGCTTTTGTTCTCTAGCGTATTTGCTGCTGTTCAATACTAATTCTGCTCTCCATTCAGATGTCTGTCATGTGTCAGTAGTCCTTACCAGTGCCACTGGTGCAAGTACAGGCATGACTGTACCCACGACCCTCGCACATGTTCCTTCCAGGAGGGCCGAGTCAAGAAGCCTGAGGTGAGTCCAAATAAAAGTGTGTATTTGATTTACTTTTGACTTTAATTTGACCTTACCACCTTGGAGTTGTTGCTCGGTGAGTCATACACTCAATGGACACTTGAGCTGCTGTCAGGAGGCCCAACATGTCTATCAGCGCCTCTCTGCCTGTAGGTTCAAACACATTCGAATTGTAGCCCAATAAGACAATGTCCACGAATCCCATCACGGTCTTTAACGCTGCACAGCTCCAGCAGGCCTCTTCGGATTGCGCCAGCCAAGTAATAAAACATGGTGAAATAAATTGAGAGGAATGGTTTGGCTATGTGACACTAATGGCTATACTTCTAGGTTTCACATGTAAAAAGAGTTACGTTAAAAGGATCGAGACACCTTTCAGCTGTAGTGCTTCCATCTGGCATGAGTCTCTTGGCATGTCTCGCTCTTGACTGCACATCAAAGGGCAGTAAAAACTAATAAAACAGAGCCATTTCCTCCTGCCCATCCCTATTCCCCGCCACAGCTTAGTCTGTGTGAATTATCAATAGTATTGGCAGCCAGTTCTATTCCCGTTGCAGCAGAACCCGCCGTAATTACGCTGCTCTGCTGCAGAGGACAAGCCACTGACTGGATGGGGTACATTCAGCGAATGACCCTAACCCGCCCACTCCCCATCCGGTGAGAGAGGTCTCACTCTGATTTAGAGTCACTGCCACAGTAGCGGGCCTTCAGTGGTAAAGGAAGGTCTGGGTATGTGTGAGGCTGTGTGAGTGTGTGTGTGTGTGTGTGTGTGTGTGTGTGTGTGTGTGTGTGTGTTTATCTAAATACAGTTTGGGCCTGCCTGTACTCTGTCAACTCATGGTAGTTTTCAGGGAGTTACTGGCCTGTTAATCCTAGCCTGAGGTGAGCTATGATGAAGATCACTAGTGCTCGTGTCTGGGTTGGCAGACGCTGCACGACGGACAGGGACAAGCTTAGCCAGATTTCCTCCTTTGATGAGCAGTCTGCTCTCAATTGTGTTATTCCACCCGTGTCTCCCCCTGAGCCATTCAACCTGCGTAGACAATATTATTTTCTTTTTCCACAATTCCCATTATCCTTTTGAACCTTCTGCTTAGTCAGGCCCGAGCCCGAGTCTTTGCAAGTTTACTTTTCCAATTAACTCAGGGGCTGGTGGTCAATATTGACGGAGGATAATAATGTGTGAATCCTCTCCTATTGTGTTGCCGACTAAAAGAAAACCATAAATAAAACGAAAGGGGATTTGGCATTAGCACATAAATAAAATCCCTTCTCTGATGTGTCGTTACATAAGAAGCAGGTGTTTTGCAGGCTTAATGACTTTTAATTTGCTTTTAATTAACCCCTCAAATCCTAGGTCATGTATATGCTGCCAGTTCTTTGGCGTGCCGTTTTGAGTTAATGACTTAAACACACATGGAAGCTTTAGAACATGCAGGCACACGCACGGCTATCCATAGAATCATTCCCAAATTTCCCGATAGAAAACACGTCAACTTTGCCCCGTGGAACGGGGTTGCCTTCTATCTGCTGCAGATGACGTTTTGTGTACTATTACAATTAAGGGATTTCAGGCAGTGATCTGAATAATCCCTTAACGCTATGCAAATGATTGAGACTAGGCAAATCTCCCGACTGGTTGAGCTTGTTGTTAGTATGCATGGCAGGGCAGAGTTAAAGCTATGCCTGGGCGTACAGCGGGCGCCTTTTTAATCATGCCAGCAATGATATGGGCACATGGATCAGACGTTTGCCTGTTGGCACATTAACCAAGGCCACGTCCCGGTTTGCCCTCCACACGTCTCAAGGACTTAGCCGTTCTGATGAGCCTCCCTCACTGACAAAGACATGCATGTGGCTTCACTCGGTTACACTGAAGACAGTAAATAGACACAAGTTGTTTCTGAACAGTACTGTTGCATTTATATAATATATAGGCTGTGCTTGCTTACACAATAAACATACAGTTCTTTACCTGCATATGTATCACTGTTTCTAATTACAATCCCCATCCCAAATGCCCACATAGCCTCACCTTAAGCAACTGAAACTGAGGACACTTCCTGTTTTCTTTGTCTGATGGAAACCACAGGCTTTCTTCTTCTTCTGTCTACAACGCAGCATGTCCGTAGCCCAAGCTGTTGCCAAGTCTCTCGTTTATATATTCAGCTGGTTAAGAGATACAAAACACACCAACAATATGAATATTACTGAATTGTATCACTATCCCCTTGCACATTCTTGAATTAACTGTGCTGTGGTGATCAAGAGTTTCTTTACCAGGAACGTATTGGATCAAGGGAGCAACACCATTTCATTAAAGAGGCAGTAATAGCTGCGAGCTGCCAATATTGGACAGGAATGGTCGGGAGAGGTGCTCGCGTATTACATTAATTCCGATGAGTATTTGCAGAGTGAAGACAAAAGGGATATGTCAAAACTGAAAGTACAAAAATGACACAAAGTGGAAGGAAAATGAAAAGAAATCAACTCGTTACATTCGGATTCAAAGGTCTGGACCCTGGCAAGTTCTTACTGTGGTGGCATGTGAACGTAATCATGTGTAATGGGGGGATTATTACCAAAATGTACCTGAAAGAAAAGTGGTTGGAATAAAGGTAATCTGGCTAAACTGTTTACAATCTGGTGTGTCACATAAGGACTGCGTTGCCCGGTTATACTTAACTGTGTGTGGTTTTCAGACCTCGGAAATTTGTTTAGCAAGTATGATGTTATCATAACCAATAGTGATGATGGCCAAAACTAATACGAAAACCCTGAGTTGTAATACATTGCAATGTCCCTTTTAAGAGCGAGGACAGAGATGCAGGCAGAGAAGAGGGAGAGGTGTTTGGGGGGGGGGAGGGGGGGGGGGGGGGGGGGGGGAGTTAAGGTGAGAACTGCACGGAAGGATAGAAGCAAGAGCAAGGTGAGGAGCAGCAAAGCAGGAGGGAAAATGAACAGAGAGCAGGAAGGCGTCTGTGCCCGAGGCTCTGAAGGAGATGATAAAACAGAGGCCAGTAAAGAGGAGCTCTTGGTAACCACATGGCGTGTGTGTGTGTGTAGGTGTGTGCGTGTGTGTGTATATACGTGTAGTGTATGAAAACTGAAGATCCTCTTTATCTTCACACCTTACACCGCTCTAATTATGGGCCTCTCTCTTTCCCTCCCTCCCCGCCTTGCTTCAAACTGCGCCATTCACTGTTCCCACTCCGCTGCCCACTCTCCGTCACTCTCCCCATCTCCACCTTTCACACCTCCGACCAGCCCCTAATTATCAGATCTAAGTAGGTCCCCGAGAAGAGAAGAAGTCAGGAAGGAAAAGGGGAGAGAACCGGTGAGAAGGAGTTGATGAGAGAAACGAGGTGGGTCAGTGAGTTAGAGAGGCCGAACAACACGTGCTGGGTTTAGAGGGCGATGAATGAAGGAGGGATAAGGCATGAGCGTGGCAGAGATGAGGTCAGAGAAAACAATGAGTCAGTAATGGAGAGAAGAAGAATGGAGGATAATTACGGTATATAGATAAAGAATAAAGGAGAGGCGCCTACTTAGTTTTCAGAAGTCAGCGCTTATTATGTGGTTATGATGACTAATACTATTGACGGGTACTTTCCGCTTTCTAGTGCTTTAGTGCAAGTCCTTGATTACATGACTATTGTGCTGTCACTAAAGTTCATATTTTTGCACAAAGACCCACATCAATACATGTATAAACTAGTCAGCTTCACATCTAGACTGTACTTTATTGTCTCTCTCACCTCCCACTGTTATCTCTTTCTTCTGCCAGAAAAAATATATTATAATAATTTTTTACCATTTGAAGGAGACAGGCAGTCAACACTCAACAGTATGTCGTCGGATGGATTTGTACATTTAAATTCAGCAAGAATATGTGCACATTTATGGGTCTGTGTGGTCTGTGTGCATGTGTCTGTGATTTGCATTCGCTCCCCGGTTATTTATTGCACTCGAGTCGTCGCGAGGCCTGAGAGGGAGGGGAGCGGAAAGAAATGCACTGACATTAGATCAACTTAAATGTAACATGAATCTTAACAGGCGACAGCGAGCGTCACTGCCAACACCGCCCGCATCGATAGCCAACGAGGATACACGTGTGTTTGTTCAAACCACTGAAAGCCCACTTGGCCTCAGGGACTACTGGCAACAATCACACTGTGTTACATTGTGTTGCGACTGAGTGTGTATGTACACATGCAAATAGAACAATCTGAGCTAAGTAGGAGAAAAAACACACCATGCCAACAGCGTACACACTTGCTTGTTTGTGGATTCCCTGCCACATTTGAAATTTGTCATTATTATTGAGGCAATTAAGGCATCTGTTTTCTTGCTTTTATATTTGGCCGTTTCTTCCGGCACAAAACTTAGAAAGATTTTACTGACTGCTTTTACTCTGCGTGTTCTCTACTACCGAGGGAAGCCTGCTTCACAATTACAAAGCAAATGGCTTTAGTTACTGGTCTTGAATACACCTGTGTGTGTGTGTGTGTGTGTGTGTGTGTGTGTGTGTGTGTGTGTGTGTATATGTGTGAAAGAGTGTGTTTTTGTGTCACCGTATAACAATATTTACCTGGGACTGCTGCACATGGATGGGTAGTCGGAGCAATGAAAACACTCTGATGTGAGTGGAAGATGTGTTAATGAATCGGTGCACTTGTATATGTGTGTGTGTGTGTGTGTGTGTCGTCAGCAGCTGTTGGAATTAGATTTTAGAAGTTTTCCATCTCCATGACATGTTGTCATAAAGGCAAATGATGCAGGAGACGCTGTCTGACTGTTGCTGTTCATCTTTTACTGTAATGGTATTCCAAGGCTGTAGTTTATTATTTGTGTGCATGCGAGTGTGTGCGAGTGTGTGCGTGTGTGTGCGTGTGTGTGTGTGTGTGTGTGTGTACAATCCTATCACCACATGCCACTATCGGTGTAAATCTGTGTCCTCAAGATTCAGCTCAAGTCATACTCCAGTGCTTCCCATGCCTTCATGTACACAAACCAGATCAAATTTATTGTCCCTATTGTTCATGTGTATTAACTGGAAGCGATGTGATTAAAGACGGATTGCATCTCACTTTGCTTTCCCACTCATTTCCATACTCCAAATACAACCCTTCGTTCTTTGGAAAATGAGATCGGGGAAGAGCAAACACACGTGCACCACCTCTTCCAGCCACCACTGAACTCACTCACCCCGTTTGTCATTTATCTATAATGACTTTGTGAATAGTGTCACAGAGCGCTCCCCTCTCTCTCCCCACTCAGCCATCCAGTCAGTCATTCAGCCTAACCCAATCAAGTGGCTTTTAATGAACTTCAAACAAGTGTTATCACCCAGTTCACCGTGCGCCACGCTTCACTCCCCCCACAGCTCCATCCATGCGGGGGCTCACCTTATCTGCTCTCTTTCTTTTCCCCCTCTTTGACACGCTAACACCCCTCCTGTCGCATACGCTCAGTCACTCTGTACGCGTGTTGTTCCTCTTTGTCATTTTTCCTATTTCTCTCTCTCTCTCTATCCACCGCTCCTCAGCGTTAACATGACACAGTTTAGAGAAGTACTGTTCTCTCTTTACTATCTTTACCCTCCTTTACCTCCGTCCTCACCTTTCACTTCTGCTTGTCAGTCACTTCACTGATCGGCTCTCCTTTTATCTTCTCTGTCCATCTCTTCCCCTCCCCTGTTCTCCACCTCTTTCCTCCCCTCTTCATCTTTCAGGCAAGTCATAGGTGCTCTATAAATAGCCAGCTACACCTAAATTGATTGGCTCTTAATGTTAGACCCTCCAATTGCCAAGCGACTCATCTCCTCCTCTCTCTGTTGTTCATTCTTTGGTGACGTCTTTTCTTTCATGAACAAAAACATGAACGCCACACCCAAACATATAAATACAAATTGAGAGCTCATCTCAAGTGTCAGTTTCAAGGTGTCACTAATGCTCCCATCCTGTTGATAATGAAGGGGGAGCTCAGCTGGCCGTTCAGGTCCGAGGATCCGTCTCACCAAGAGACTGATCCCAACCCAACTAACACTAATAAAAGCACTGAAACACGCAGAAAGCAGAGCATGCTGAAGAGGCTATTTCATTCAAATAAGTTAATGCTGCTGAAGAACTGGGCGGTCTGCTACATGATGAGAGTGTTGATTGTTCTGTGACTAGACAATACACCGTACGCCAGTTATGTTGTAGGAATATTCCTGGTGCAATTAGCAACCATCCTCAGTGATTGGCCAGATTTACATCTTCCCCACTTCTAAAATCACTCGGGCGCAAAACGACATTGCAGGATCTCCTCGCGTAATATGAATCAAATTGCAATTATCCATTCAACCTATAACAAGACCCAAGGTAACACACTATCCATCCCTTTCTTTTTGTCTCTCTTACAGGGGTGTCCTCAGTTGCTGCCTGCAGATCGGATCCTGGTGCCGGTCAACGTGGTGAAGCCCATCACGCTACGGGCGAAGAACCTCCCCCAGCCCCAGTCTGGACAGAGGGGGTATGAGTGTCTGCTGACCATCCAGGGAAACGAGCACAGAGTTCCTGCCTTGCGCTTCAACAGCTCCTCGGTGCAGTGCCAAAACACATCGGTGAGAATGAGTGTGTTGCCTGTGTGTGTATGCATTTTTACTTGCAGCTTCTCCGATATATCATTATTGACCACCGCGCGCCAACACAATCTCTATAAAAACGCCCCATTTCTATAACGTTTTCCCATAAAAGTGGCCATAATATCTTTTCAATCTCTAGCTCACACATCCATCCAGCCACACACACACACACACACACACATGTTTTTCCTCTCGTAGCTAGGCTGCGGGTAGATGAGACAAGAGCCTGACTTTGTCTTTCCTGTACCGCGTTCCCTGCGATCATGCTCCAGTCACTGACTGAATAATGTATTGACAGCAATGCAAGGCATGCATGGAAAGGGCTTCATACTGGTTTTGATGCTAATCATCTGTTGCTACAATAACACATCATCTTCCTGTCTATCTTCATCACTGGGTGTGTGTGTATATTGTATTTTGATTGAGCAGTTCAGGGAGGAAACTGTACATTAGTGGAGAATTATGATTCTAGCACCAACCCTCCATGTTGCGGAGTGTTACAGAATCAAATGAAAAGTAATCACGTCTCTCTGGTGTGTATATTGTGTTTGGGAATTCAGTGTTTCTCCAGCCACCTGTTGGTGATGCATGTTCCATTCAAAGGTGTATTGTTTCACCAGAGCCTTTTGGACTTGGAGATGATAGACAGTTTAATGTCTCTCTTTTATATTCTTTTCCTCGTCTCTTCTTCTTTCCCTCTCTGGTTGCCATGGTGATAGTATTTCTATGATGGGATGGAGATGAGCAGTCTACCCGTGGAGCTGACCGTCATCTGGAACGGAGATTTCAGCATTGACAACCCCGCCCACAACAAAGGTGAGCATGCACAGAGGCACGAGTATGCGCACACACACACACACACACACACACACAAACACACTTCTTGGACTTGTGAATCCATATCAGTTTTTTCACAGTGCTTCCGCACACATTCAGTTGACATAGTCTCTTATAAACTCTCATTTAAACACACACACACATAGACACAAACACACGCAGTAAAGCTGCTGCTTTCCCATTGTTGCCCTTGGAGCCGGTCTCCATGGCAACAGGCGGGCGGTTTTTTCCGAGGTGCAGCATCCATCCCCTGATGTTGCCGTGTTGAGTGGTTAACTTTAATACATCCTCTCTTACACTTTTCTTCCCGTCTCTCTCCATTGGTCTGTGTGTATGTCCTGCACTTTACTGTCAGATTTGATGTCCCAACTCTCTAAACTACATTTTCTTCCCCTCTCACAAACGATGAAAATGAAAAGATGAAAATAAATAACCAATAATAATAAATATTACAGCTACAATTCTGAATATAATAAGCAATGGAAAATTATTATTGCAGGCTAGATTTGCAGAGAGCAAATAGGGAACATATGATTCATATATTGCTGCCTGTATTTTCTTTCTGTCCAACTTTCCATCTACTGCACAATATGCTGGATGTGGAATGACAGCTCAGTGCTGAATTTGTAAGCTTTCAGCCTTCTGCTGCCTAGTTTGATCCAGTTTGGCCACTGGCGATCCACCAGTGAGCACCACCACACTGAGTGATCCATGTTGGGGCAGGGAAACTGCAGCATGCTGGGGGTTGTAGTTCTGACAAGAAAATAACAAATGTTGACCCAAGGCAGCAGAGTCAGGCATTAGAAACATATTGTTAAAATATGGATGATATGCCAACATGACACGGTGCTGTGAGGCAAAATGTGTTAAATATTTGTGTGTCTTATGATTGTGTGTATGTGTGTCAAATACAAAACATATCCTTGAGCAACAGTGTAAAATCAAAAATGCAACAAAAGTGAGAGAGAGAGAGAGATGCTTGAACTGTTCTCTCCCACCCCCACCCCCACCCCCACCCCACCCACACCGGTGTACGCCTGTGGAGAAAGCTGATCCTCGGTCAACATTTGATGGACAGATCACACATGTATCTAATGGCAATTAATAAGAAAATGTCTGGCCCGTTGCCATGGAGATAGTATAAATATGTTGTGAATGAGCAGTGGTGAAGAAGCAACAGTGGAGGGAACTCAGAGGCAGAGGGAATATATAATGATGATGATGATAGATAGATAGAGAAATAATGAGACAAAAATATCATTGAATGTTGCTCTCAATGTGTTCCGTTTGTTGTTTGCATATTCAAATTGCCGCAGACAGACATTGAGAGATTTGGGTAAACGACCCACATTTTAGTTAATGTGTATTTTGTGTTAAGGTGTCCATCATTTTAGAGGCTTTAGCGCTCAATATATTTGCATGAATTTGCTGTTCTGTAATCATTTTTATAAAGGTTGTTCACATGAGTTATCCACTCTTTTTCTCTCGGTCCTTATCCCCACACCCACCTCCTTGTTTTCTTTCCCTCCTTCTCTCTATCTCTTTTCCTCCCTCTCGCCTAGTCCATCTGTACAAGTGCGACGCCCAGCGTGGGAGCTGTGGTTTGTGTCTGAAGGCAGACCCACTGTTCGGATGCGTTTGGTGCAAAGGAGAGAACCGCTGCACACTCAAACAACACTGCCCCCACCCCGAGAACCAGTGGTTGGAGCACAACGGCATCAACAGCAAGTGCACCCACCCGAGGATCACACAGGTGGGACACACAGCAGGACACCGGTGCATTAGTGTGCACATACGCCAATGCATTCAGTACAAACTTCACACTAAAACATCTACGCAGGCTGAGCAATGCCAACATTAATACCTTTCACCTTATGGACCACACACAGAAATAATTACATTCCACTAATAGGAGCATATTTAATTTATTCTAGTAAGTGCCCAGGTTAGATGTTTCCTAAGAAGCATCCTAACCAGCCATCTGTCCCGGAGCTCTCTGCGACAAAACTTTATGGTCCCAACTAACACAGTAACGACTAACGGTGATCGCCATTTTCTTTTGTAAGAGTCAAATGACCAAGGAAAACAGTACAGTGTCTGTTCTGCTTCTAAGATTTCAACTTAATGGAAGAGGCTGTGAGTATGTATTCAGTCTGACAATCTGCATTTGTAGGGAACATTATGTTGTACACCTTTTTAAAATGCAGTTAAGCATCTCTCTCCTTTGAATGATAATGATATACCAGATTCACACCTACATAAATCCTGAGAAGAGGCTTTTTGAAAAAACGTTTTTTCTTAAAACTAGGATAGTCCATGTAAGACCTTGAAAGAGACAAATTATCCTTGTTCTTGCTAGTTATCAATCAAACCCCCACATAACCACAGACACCGTGTGAGGCAAATGGACTTGACCTGTGCAAGACATGTAAGAGGGGCAATGGCAGAAGGGTGAGGGGTCAGCGAGATGAAGGATAAGAGGATGCAAAGGAAAGACGGATGGAAAGATGCCTGGATGGAAGCAGGAGGATGGATTGGGTTTACATGAAGGAGAGGTGGTGACGGATGGGTAGACTGAGACAGAATAGAGTCATGTGAATCATGCTGAAGGAGTGGAAGAATACCCCTACAACCTCGCCGTATCCCCATGATGGATATGAAGGTCCCCTCTGTGTCATTTTCCTCAGGACGAGCGTAAAGAACAGATGGTGACTGACTAGAGATGAAGGGATGAAGCAAAGCGTGGATAAAAAAGACAGAGATGGGAATCCCTTTTGGTGTCCTGGGGAGTGATAGGTTTGGACAGAGAGAGGGGCGAGGGATGCAGGAATGGAAGGTTAATCCCTTCTCAGCTGTCCGCTCTCCTCTCTCTACATCGTCCGACATAGACCAGCATACAGATAAGTGGCCGACCTCGGCGGAGATTTACTGAAAGCAGCACGGCAAACCCCATTGTTTCTCGTAATCTTGAATCTCCACGGATCACGTTAACCTGATGGGTTTCAGAAGAACGCTCTCTATATTTTCTAACAAAAAAGAAGGATGGTCAGACACCTGAATAACAAAAAGTCTGAAATTGTTGGACACTGAAGACATAGAGATCTCCAAAACAGGGGACTTTACTGCCTTCTCGTCTACTCATAGATACCCAGTTGTGATCATTTTATCGAGGCAAAGCTCTCGAGGAAGGTGATGAGAAGGTGGTAACACACATGTTGTCCCTTTTCGGGTTTATTAAAGGAGTCTGGATTAATAAAGTGCACCTCCTCACCCCGAGGAGAAATACAGAGAAATACAGGACTTGTCTCTGAATCCAGAGACAAGCCCTGTATTTCTCCTTCCACCCCTGAGGCTGGAGCCGGGACATATTGCAGCCTTCTCACGTCCCCCATAAAAACTGTCAGTGGGTGAGGAGTGAGGACTTTTCCAAGACGACCGGGGCTCTAATGCATTCTAATACACTTCATTATAATGACGTCTCCCATCAACAATATGAGAGGGAGAGACTCGAACAGAACGATGGAGGGAGAACGGGAGAGAGCAAGAGAAGTGATTAAGTGTTTGCCTCTGCCCAACCGTCTATTATCTTGTCAAAGTCACAAATCTAATCAACGCCTCATCGCGTCTCTCCCTCTCTTTCATTCTTTTACTTCTTCCTCCTCCTTCACTATTTCTCTTTAACTCATTGTCCCTCTCCAGCCTCCATATTTGCTAATAAATGGAGAGCGTCAGTGTATTGTTAGCAATCTTTTTAATTGCATGTATTGTAGCCCCACTCCCTGTTGGCCCTTTTCTTTCATTAAGATATCAGCAGGGATCCTTATTAATCAGAGACATTGAAGCATACCATAACGATATCTCCCACATGGCAGCCATAGGACTTGTGTTGTGCATGACCTGGCTTGAGTTTGCCTCTGTCATTCGATTGGTTAGTTCCCTTTCAAGCCCAGCTTGTTGACTTTGTATCTGTTCACTTCTTTGAGAAATAAGCTAATTAAAATAGTGTGATGCTCATGTGGTTGCAACGTAAGGATTATCATACCACAACAGGCAAGAGTGTCCAGCCATAAGATAAAGCCACACACAAACACTCACTCAGCACTCTACCTGTGAACGCAGCAGGGGGTCACTCTTTTTCAGCGGGGGGGGTGGGGGGGGGGGGTGACACAGCACCATTAAAGGCTTTCTGCAGCATGGAGGACTTCTATTTGACAGAGACCGATGGAAACAGATTATTCTCTGTCCGTCTCTAACATCCATCCATCTGGGCCGGCCTGATACACACTCACTAGCCAAAAAGTAATTGTGTGAGTAAAGCGTTGATGGATGTTGGAACTGCCTCGTCAACAACGAGAGATGTTGCTGATGAATCAAAGGACACTGTGATTACTGCAAAGATGTCGCCCAATGCCACGTTTTAAGTTAATCTCATATAACACATTGTCGTGGTTTGCAGTGAAAACAGTATTGAGAAATGATAATCCCTTGACCCCAGAGTCTTGACCCCGTAGCTGTCACTGGAGTTGTTGTTTGGTCGTCTCACCCATCGCCTCACCCTTCAGACCCGTCTGTTCTTTTTCTAGCAGTTACATAACGTGTGATCAGAAAACACTGTGCCCCATATGAGATAATATGATAACATTACATTTGAATGATCTGCTATCACTCTCCACCTGTTTCTCCATTTATACCCATGCAGTGGTTACACTGGAACCAAATCACTAAGAAACAAACCACTAATATTCTTTATCTCACATTTGGGAAGTTCGCATTTTGACTCCAATGTTATTTAAAGTGTTCATTATAACATGGATATACTGTGCACTGCCATGAATCTCCTTTATTTTATTTAAAATAGTGGTCTATGAAGTATGGACAAGGGGTTGAGAGACATATTGCAGCTAATCGAGACATCAAATAGAGACAGATTATGTTAATTACATTTAAATAGCTTTCTTATGTTGGCCAATTCATTTGGAGTCTAGAAAGTATATGGCTCAACGCAGTATTGAATTCTCTTTTAAATAATCTGGTACATTTTGACATCAAATGCATTTTAGTTTTTGATTGTAGAAAATAAACTATTTTGATATATTCAAAATAAAATACATCAAGAGACAAAGAGTCAAGTGGCCAATTATATTATATTATACCTTTACTTATCTACAATTTTCACAACTACAATTTTAGCGACTTGTTTTTTTTTAATTAAATTGCACCCTTTTTTTTCAACAGAATAACCTTGTGCAACTAACCATAGCGTGGGTTTTTTCGATAGAACAAACAAAACATCTCCAAAATAATTGACCCAGATTGTACTTTCAACAGATCACACCTCTGCGGGGTCCCAGGGAGGGCGGCACACTCGTGACTATTCGTGGTGAGAACCTGGGACTGGATTTCAGAGAGATTCAGGATAACGTGAAGGTAGCCGAAGTGGACTGCACCCCCATACGCGAGGGCTACATACCTGCAGAACAGTAAGTCACATTGTATATCGATGACTGAATATAGAACATTCACAGCACAATGTAATAAACATCAAATCCTCAGATAGTCTCAATGTTGCACTACACAGCAAGTCCCATTGAGGCAACAGCCAGTTGAAAACAGCAATTAATAGCACATATACTGATAATTGCAGGTTGTAATGAGCTTTGTTCTACAGTAATTCACTATTCGTTCAACTAAAAATGTACACAACATATGAATAAAAAACATTTCTAGCTGCACTGGAACCACAGAGAGAAGTCAAACTATATTTCGGAGCCTCGTTTTCCCTTCACTTGCCATATTCCCATTAAAGGCACTTTGACCACAGCCGAGCACGGCATGCCCTCCAGGGAGAAAGACCCTTGGGCCACAGATACCGCAACACTATGTTACCTGTGTTACTACCCACACGACGGAGCCACAATCAGTCAGTCTGACCAACCGATCAGTCAGACTACTCACCTCAGGGTGTGTGTGTGTGTGTGTGTGTGTGTGTGTGTGTGTGTGAGGCAGCAAGAAAGAAGGTGTGTGAGTAAAAGAGAACTACATACTCGGTAAACTAATGCCGAATTAGCTTAATCCCTAGACCACAAGAAAATTATAGTTTGATGTGACACACGGAGTACAAAGGCCCTTAAGGAACAGGGAATAACCCACATTTCACATTACACACACATAAGCACACACACTCCCATAATCATTTTAGAAAGTTCAGGAAGTCACATTTTAGTTGACTTTTGAGTTTAATTCCTTAAAGGGACCATCTGTCAAATTATTTTAAACTAGTTTAAAGTTGGCTTATCACCAGAGCCAGGGCTTCTTCTGCTATGGAAGTAAGTTGTGTGCCAGCACAAGTAAATGCTGACCCAGCAGAAGAGGTAGCTGTATTTGAGGTCATATGTAAAAGGGTAGAGACTTTTTCCTTTTTCTCCCACAAGTAGTGTGGAAGGTAAAGTTGCTGCCGAATAGCGCATCATTTTATTTTGGTTTTAACAGGTTTAGGTCCAATTCTTTTTACAAAATCTGCTCAGCATTTGCTGGCAAGGCGAACTGCTGCAGTGTTTTTGAATAGGCTTTTTTTTTTGTGCGTGGCATATACAGCTGGGGGGTGTCTGCACAAGCATTTCCATATGTTCTTTGTTCTTACATATCCCACATTCATGCTACTGTGTGTTGACAGGATTGTGTGTGAGATGGGTAAAGCGGAGAAGAGCCAGTACACGGGGAATGTGCAGGTCTGTGTCGGGGTTGGAGAGTGCAGACCAGAATTCATGGCAAAGTCCTCCAAGTACTACTACTTTGTGGTGAGTCTACCCTTTTCTTTTTGATCATTTTTTTGCATTATCATAAACATGTTCATTATAAATCGAGATCTTCAAAGTGAAAATGCATGTTCCTTGTATCTTCATTAGATTTGGGGTTCATTGATTTGATGATTGAGAAGTCTCTAGATGATGGATTTATTGTATAGAGTGTTTTTTTTTCTATAAGCAAGAAGGCACACATGCTGTAAATGTCACAAACTGCATGTTAGCACCTTGCTGCTCATTGTTCTGTGTTCTCACCTACTGTATTAATACTGTACGTACATGTGTTGGCTGTGGTTCTGACCGAGCTTCTCAGAATCTCTCATGCGGGTATCAGCGATGAGACATAATTGTCATTAATGAGTGCAGAATTAAAAAGAAACACTTCTGGTTATAAATACATTCCTCTGACATGAACACATAAAAACACGCGCATGACACACGTTCTGTGTTCTTTCAAAACCCGCTCTGCACGTAGTTTATCAGCACCACTCGCACGGAAATACATTTGCAGTTTTTGCCATTATGTACTCGTTTTAAGGAGTTTTATCAGTTTTACTGCCGTCCATTAATGGGCTCTGGCGGAGTTTCATTTCTCAACGGGGTCCCTGTACAGGATTATATGATGTTAGGTCTAGATGTCTCACCACGCAGCAGGCTGGAGATGAGATTATATGAAGGCCAAATGAACTAAAGGAGGATTTACTCTATGCACAGCTTCCAGTGGAATACATCAGTTGCTGCTGTGTCAAAGCTGTATCGTGTATGTAAGTGGGATTAGTGAGTGCAGGTATACACTAACACTCAGAGGCGTATTTAGCTGAGAATGTTCAGTCGATTTTCCTCTGGAGCCTTCAGCTCATTAAAACAAACGGGTTCATAAATTTCTCTAATTTTTAGAAATGCTTTGCCTATTAGTGAGGTATTTTAAATAAGGAGTTATAACTGGGCTTATAATAAATACATTGTATATTGTTTCATTCAATTAAACAGGAATTGTTATTTGGACACGAGTTAAACATTTAGTTTTGTTCCCAGCATCGGTTTTTATTTAGATAAATTAAAACAAAATTAGGAATGCAAACACAATCTTTTTGCATACAAAACACATTACAGACTGCGTCATATTTTCCACCTCTCTCATTTATTACCTGCTCACTAGGATTCCTATAATGTTGCCCCCTACATTAAATACCGCATGCCTCCGGTTTACCTTCACTGAACTTCTTTAACCTGTATTAACTAAAATGTCACCCTTATGCGTCACGTATTCACCTTGATTTCACCCTCGAGCTGACTTTACAATCTCTGCCCCTTCTCCAGATCCCGAGGATTATCAACCTCAAGCCCAGTCGAGGGCCAGTCTCTGGCGGAACCATTGTCAACATCACCGGCAGCCACCTCGACGCTGGGAGCAACGTGTCAATCATGTTTAAAGACCAGCCGTGCACTTATGTGAGGTTAGTGGGGAGCAAGCCAGAGCTGATCCTGCCAATCACACTTAAACAGTCAATTAAAACCTCAGTCAAAGCCCGTGTTAGTCAAACTGCAGGGAATAAACTCCTCTGACAGTTCTCATCTTTGCTAGATCATTTTTTTTTCCCAACATAAACTGACGGTAATTAAATGTCCTTGGAGGAAGAAAATGGTGGCGATCAAAGAATGCTGTGTAGTTTCTTTAATCATGAAGCTTCCATCTGTTATTTAGTGGTGTATCTTTTTGCTTCGTAGATATTTTTCAATGGGAATGGGATTTAAGAAAAGACATATTGTAATCGTCCAGCAACCACTGATCACTGCACAATTCCATGCTGTCAATAAACTATCTATCCATGTCCACTTAAGCAACCATTCAACCATCTTTATTATTAAATTAAGATTGTTTTTTTAATGATTTATTAGTCTGCACCGGCAGTGATAAACAGCTTGAGAGATGAATTCTGAGTTTCTACACAGTGTAATATATTGTTGGATGAAATTCTATTGGAAGTCTATGACTAATAACCAGTTTTCATCATCCTGTCATCCCTCTAGGAGGGGCGGCCAGTGGCTCGCCTGCAGCACCCTTGCTTCCCTGCATGGCTGTGGAAACGTGTCCGTGTCTGTGAGCATAGACAAGGCTCATCTCCAGAAAGACCTGCGGTTTGAGTACGTGGAGGATCCCACCATCACCAAGATAGAGCCTGAGTGGAGCATCTACAGGTATGGTTCAAGGGCATGTTTACTCACTGATATTGATGGAGGCGATGGATTATGTAGATGTAGCTATTCCAGCAAAGCAGGCGCTTACGATAATTAAAGACAGAAATGAACAGCGGCAAATGATCTGGTTAAAAGAAAAGTATAACCATCTACAACTGTGTGAAGAGATCGACAACATCATAATTTTGCAAGCGCAAGCTAATGTCACAGTATCAATATATTTCCCCGTGAGTAATATATATCACTGTCAAAACAATCTGAGCTATCCTTTCAACCTTGTTTTCAATGTTCTCCCTTTCCATCAGTGGATATACCCCAGTGACCGTGACAGGAACAAACCTGGACATCATTCAGACCCCACTCATCAGAGCCAAATACAACAGTCATGAGACATTCAATGTAAGTGATCGCGAAAACAAGCAATGTGGATGATTAAAGAAGAGGCCTGGTGCTTCATCTCGGTGAAAAAATCAATCCAAGGTCATATACCTGAAGGAGATTACAGTCAGTGAAATAACTTTGTTTCTAAGTACCTAACATCCCTTGTCAGCTGGGCGTCCCATAGGAAGAGGGCCACAGTAAGATTCAGAGTCATTTTTCTTTTTTTCCAGAGCATGCCGAAATGCTTCAGTGCCACTTTTGAGGTAAATGGGTCAAGTAAAACCCTGAGAGGACATAGTGGAAATCGACAGGTTGCAATAGAATTAATAGAGAATGATGTAATTCCTCTCCACATCTTTGTAACAACAGGGAAGTTTTGACACCGAACAAAAAACCACAGAGATTGGCCCTTATCAAATTCGTCTACCCTCTATTCACCCTTTCACCCAGGGGAGGATAGATAAAGCCATACAAGGGTCTCTGTGGTCTGATTGAAAGAAGAAGGGGTAACAAAAGGCAGTAATGCTATCTTCATGCTCCATTTGAGCATGAGCTTGCACCACGTTTAACATCTGTGCTCACGTATGTATACACTGGGCATTGTGTCTCAAGCCAGTGTGCTGAAATGCGTCACTCACTCCCAGTTTCTTAAACAGCTCAGATTTTGCACTGAATGTGAGGAAAACAAAAAAGAAACATTAAAGCAACAGTCTTTTTTTCTTTCTTTTTTTACCTTGCTGCAGCAGTGCAGGATAATGGTTCGAGATGTCGCGACGACCTTCCGGGATTAGTCAAGTTTTATGTTCAAGGAGCCAATTAGAGTGACAGGCAGTAGTTTGAGTGGCTGCGTGGCAGAGGTCACTGTGGAAACGTCTGTGAATGAGACGGAAATGTCCGTGGATGAGACCTGTGTTGGCGGTTGATTTGTCAAAGCCCTGACAGACAAAGAGGAATGGAGACGTTATTAGGATATTGAATGGCATGACAATGACGGATCGGACAAAGCTCTTGTGTACACAACTGGATGTGAATAAATAAGGAATAAAGAGGAAGAATTCAAATCACATCACATGTAAGACACTGAAGAAATATGTATGAGTCACTATAATTGAGCAGTAAAGGGTTATGGAGAAAGATGAATTACGGATTAAGAATGTGTCAAAGCGAGACAAAAATATCACAGAGAAGAATAACTGGACAGGGAGAAGTGATGAGAGGGTAATGAAGGAAGGGTAAGACCTAGTTATCACTCCTGAATCTTCACACATCAAAGCCAGCCAGTGGTGAGACTGCACACGCTCTCTAACTGCTCCTCATTTGCTGCCTTTCTTTGAGAAAAATACTTCAACAGGTTCTTCTTTGTACTTTTTGAACTGGAGGTGCTTCCAGTTTTAAATTGAGTCTCCAGTTGGCTGAGTGAAATGTAAACCTGTGAAATAAATGATTCACACTAACTGCTGATTGGATGTCTTGGCATATAGTTATGTAGGTGCACGTCCAAGTGCTACTTTGCCAGAGCTCTAGTTGCAAAGAGGCATGAGTGAAGTAATAGGGGCCATGCATTAATTGGATTGTGAGGTATGATGTGGACTAATGCATAATCGCTCACAGTATCCTAAGTACAGAACAGAAAGCAACACAGCAAATGACAATGTGTCAATTTACAGCTTTTCTCTGCTTCCACGAAGCACTCATATATATATATATATAATTTTTCACGAGTATAACTTCTCCCCCGCTCTGTCCAATGCCAGTTGTGCCGGGTGCTGAGCCCCACCACCATGCTGTGCCAGGCCCCAGAGCTGCCCATCAGTCTGGCCCGGCAGCAAGAGGCGTCTACGAGGCCGACTGAGTTTGGCTTTAAACTGGACGATGTGCTGTCTCTGATGGCACTCAACAACACCAACTTTATCTATTACCCCAATCCTGAGTTTGAGCCACTCAGTGTGTCTGGAGTGCTGGAGCTCAAACCCGGATCCCCCATTATACTAAAGGTACGAGGATAGGTATTATAAACACACTTACTTACAATCTGTATTTATTGATTGTAAGTTTATGACTTTCAGTTACCTAGAACATGTATGTATGCCATTTTGTAGTATGATTAGTGTATATATATATATATATATATATATATATATATATATATATATATATATATATATATATATATATATATATATAAATAAATATGTCTCCTACCCCTCCCTTCAACAACACAACATGTAATTATGCATGGGTTCTTCCTGCAGGGGCGACACTTCCTTCCACCAACCAATAGTGGAAATGTGAAGCTGAACTACACAGTCCTTATTGGAGAGAAGCCCTGCATGTTAACAGTGTCAGAGACCCAGCTGCTCTGTGAGTCGCCCAACCTGACGGGTCGACACAAGGTCCTGGTGAGTGATACAGCACATGCTCACAAAGACAAGAGGGAGACACACAGATACACATGACAGATAGGTCAGGCCGTGGTGGAGAAGGCAGACAGACCTGCAAATCGATAGACGGTTTGACAGACGGACGGACATTCCTCGCGTTGCTTTCTAATCCATCGTCTTGTCCACTTCGAGACAGACGGCAGCTCTAATCAAATCTGTGGTTCCTCTTACTGCCCACAAGCAGACAAAAGACAAACAAATAAGCCTTCAATAGGAAGGATTAGGGCCCCGGCAAACTCGATAAAGATTCCATTTGAGGTTTTAAGAGGGAACACTTTCCTGACGTCACCACCTGAAGCCAATGTCAGAGATGGACACATTACTGTAACGCTGTTAGAAAATGCACAAATAAACAACCGTGTGTCCACACATAAAAATCAAATCAATATGTCTGTCTGTCTGTCTGGGCATGATTCATAGACCTGAACGGATTCACAGAGGCAATATTATGTGATGGTTCATAAATACTTGTGATATGTTTTGCCTTGAAGAACACAACATTTCATATTTACATGAAGCTCTCCTCTGATTATAGCTCCGGTATACTGAACCACTTTTCTTTTTTTTTTTGCCCGTCCATAAGAAAACCGTTCCATACGTATAGCACATATAATCTGGCCCTTTTATCTCTCCCCATCACAAGGCACGGGTGGGTGGGATCGAGTTTTCCCCAGGTGTGGTCCACATCATGTCTGACAGCCCGCTCAGCAGCTCGGCAATCATTGGCATCGCCGCAGCCGGAGCCCTGCTCATCCTCGTCATCGTGGTGGTTCTCATTGCCTACAAGCGCAAGTCTCGTGAGAGTGACCTGACGCTGAAGAGGCTGCAGATGCAGATGGACAACCTTGAGTCGCGTGTGGCTCTGGAGTGCAAAGAGGGTAAGAGGTTGATGCTGATGTGTAGCAGGTTACATGTAGGAGAGCTTCTTCCTCAATACATCCAACTAACTGTGCAAACTTGGGTACTTTTTTTCTTTTCTTCTTTTTGAAATAGACTAAAAACTAAAAACTTGATTACGAAGTCCATATATTGTAAGCTCATCAGGTTGGACAGAAGTAAAAGTGACATTTGCCGAGTGAACTTTTTTATACTCTTGGTTCAAAGTATGTTTCAAAGTATGTGCTAAACGGTATTTATGTATTTCCAGCATCCAGTGTTGCCACTTTAGCATTGATTTTATTATATTGTTCTGATATGTTGACTGTAAACCTTCTGATAGCAGAGCTGCCATGGTGTCATGAGCTAATTGTTTTGCTTTGTGTATCTGGTTTGTCCATCAGCTTTTGCAGAGCTACAGACGGATATCCACGAACTGACCAGTGATCTGGATGGAGCAGGGATCCCCTTCTTGGACTACAGGACCTACACCATGAGGGTCCTCTTCCCAGGAATCGAGGAGCATCCTGTCCTCCGAGATCTGGAGGTATGGTAGACTGTCTCGCTGACATTCAAATAGTACCACATATGGAGCCCCCATTTCTGCGTCCAGTTGTGAAGATTGTTAATGGTGACACGTGAAAACATACCTGTCAAAATCAAGGTTTTCCACTAACATACTTGAAGGCATCTCCGGTATCTACTTAATTGAAACTCAATAGATATTCCATTAGTTGTGTCGATCAGCAGTTCTTAAAGGAGGACAGCGAGGTATTAGAAGTTCATTTCAATTTCAATAGTGCAAATAAGTGCGTGCACCTGTTCTTCAGTCTCCATCAAATAACAATCTTGATGCAATTAGCCTTATGTGAAAAGAGAGCAAAATGAACAAGCAAATTAACAATACGGCGTGTCACAGGAGGTGAAATTGACGCCGATGTTGTTTGTGTCGCTGTCTGGTAAACAAAAGCCTTTTGACGGCCGACTACGACACTTTTTAAAAAACAAACAAGGCAGCCCTCCAACCTGGAGCGCTCTCTCATTAATAACTCAAACGATATGAGACGCCGATCCGTTTTCTCTCCGCACCTCAAATACAAATTAAAAATCAATCAGTGGGAGAAAAGCAAAAGCAAAAAAAATCAAGTCATTTATCCCCAGTAGTGACATTGACAGACGGACGTAATTGAGCAGGTCGTCTTGTTCCATTAAGGGAATGATGGACCCCCATTTCACTGCCCTCAGAGTTGGCCACTCTATCCCTGATGAGAATTTACCAGTAATAAGCAATATTAATTATGTTTTAATTGGTATAAATGTCGAACTGTATGAGGAGTATAATGTGGAATAGGAGCCTAATGAAAAAAGTAGCAGGCTTGTCTTAGGCAGTTGATGGCTGCTTAATTGTTATGGATGTATCGGATAATTTAAAGTCCAATTTTTGAGTGGATTGTAGACATGTTAGTAATAGCCCAGGTCATGGGAATTATATTGGGACCTATTGGAATAATGCTTGCTTCATGCTGAAATATAAAAAACTAAACATATACCATATTATCCCGACAATTTCACTTCATAGCTGAATCTCATTTTGCTTTTGTATGATTTTTTTTCCTGCCATTATATTTCCCACTTCCCTATTGACTCTTACGGAAATGATTCAGTTTCAGCAGCGGTTGCCTTTTTGCTGCTCTCCATTGTCCGAAGGGATATGTTAAGCAAGTGTGTGTGTTACAGTACTGTGCTGTATATTTGTTGGGTCTAAATCCACACAAAAATCATAGTTTATTTGGGTAGCTAGAAAAGAAGGCAGAAAACATGCACAGACACATTTCCCAGTTTTCCCAGATTCCCACATGTGCCTGTATGACACATACAGTATATATATATATATATATATATATATATATATATATATATATATATATATATATATATATATGCAGAGAAAAAGGCACATGCTAACTCTCGAAACACTTGTACACATCTTGTCAGACGGTATGAAATTAGACTTACAATTTAACAATAACTCCCAGCAGATTACAAGGGGTTCCTGTAGAAAAGGTAAAAGCACGAACATATGCCGGTAGACAGCTGCATTGGGTACAAAGAGAACAAGTGACAGACACAACAAAAAACATACTCTCAATAGGTGCTATTTAAGAAAAGAAATTGAGAAAGGAAGCATATGCGGTAAGTGACTAGTATAAATGGTGCAGGGACTATCTGGACTCCGATGAGGGGAATTCACATCCCTGCACTCCCTTTCTACTTGCATTAGTGTGGAACACAGCACCATCGATGTAATAAACATTCCCTCAAGAGGCTTAGTGTTTCTTTGCCTTTATTCTCAACCTTCAGACTAAAGCTGGAAGAAGTTAAATTCCTCATCCCGGGATTCTTTTTTGGGGTTTTCCTCTCCTCTCTCCACCCTTATTCATGAAGATGGATCTGTTAATGTACAACTGCACTTTTTAAGTAAAGAAACTATGATGGAATTTATTTTTACGACACGGATTTTCATGCGTCTTAATATTGCTTGTCTATAAACTTGATCTATATATTGGTTATTATTAATTATTATTTTAAAAAATGTGTTTAAACTAAGTTTTTGACCAGGGAGACGGGGAGCTAATGCTACATTGAAAATGAACCGATGACTAATTGCGTGTATATGACATGGCCTTGTTGCTCCTGTTTCCTCACAGGTTCCGGGCTACCGACAGGATCAAGTGGAAAAGGGGCTGAAGCTCTTCGGCCAGCTCATAAACAACAAGGTCTTCCTGCTGTGTTTTATTCGCACTCTTGAGGCCCAGCGTGGTTTCTCCATGAGGGACCGTGGCAACGTGGCCTCACTTATCATGACAGTGCTGCAGAGCAAGTTGGAGTACGCCACTGATGTCCTGAAGCACCTGCTGTCTGACCTCATAGACCGCAACCTTGAGAGCAAGAACCATCCCAAGCTGCTGTTGCGCAGGTGAGAACCAGACACAACAGACAAAAACAAGTACAGAGTTTAACTTTCCTCCCATCAAAGTTACACAGCCGTGACCATTTTTGCTGCTTTGCTGCAAATTCCAGAGAGAGAAGGAACAACCCATTTTATCTTCCTAATATTCCCAATGCTACATATTCAAACAGTCACACACATTTAACTTCTCTAAACGTCTGGGTATATTATGCATCTTTAAGGATAGAAATAAAGGTTTGCAATGGTTAATGCCAACCCTTACTATCAATGACACAGGATATGTCATTCTATCTGTGGCTCTGTCCATATCTGTGACATGTTTGGATTAACTCCCGTGACCTTGAATTGCTGGCTCTGTCTCAGAAACAGAGGAGTGCATTGCCTTGCACATCATTTGCAAAATAATTATGATTAATTAGCAGTGAATCCAATTTAAAATGGCTCAAGAGGGAAAAAAACCCACTAATTTATGAAAAAAGAGAACTGTGAAAGCTCACACTCAGGCACAGTCACAATCCTCCCTTGGATTTGCAGTCAAAGCTTTAATGGCTTGCACTTGAACACAGCACTGTTGGTGGTTATGCTTTCTGCCCATGGTGTTTGGCAAATGTGTTGATTATGGTTACTCGAGTAAACCAGCTGCCTTACAGCTGTTGTGTATGTGTGTGATGTGTGCACGCGTGTTTATACATAGTGTTGTGCGAAATGTTTTGCTCTGGAGTCGTCGAGCAACTCTTGACACCCCCAGAGGATTTGACAGGCAAGTCACAAATGAATTTGTCCTTCTCTCGTTTAAATTTAAATTTAAATTTTTCCCTCTGGTTAAAAAAAAAACATCTCTGCCAGTAAATACCCGCGCATATACGACGGGCATATCTTGTGTCGAAGAGGACTGAAATGTATGCCGTCCTCCTATCGTCCACGAGACAGTGGGTTTATTCATCCAATGACAGCCTGTTTAGACGCTACTCTGTGACGCAGCAGGCATGATTAATTGCGGCCGAGTGAGCATGGTGAAGCCACTACACAATGGAGTAACTGCTGATCCTGGCAGTAGATACAACACAAGAGATGGCGTGGACAGCAGCGACAGGCAGAAGGTAGTCAAGGACAATAGAGACACTTAAAGCCGTGTCACCAAGTAAGGAAAGCTACCGGGGCATGAAGGCTGGTGGTGTGATACTTAGTATACAACATGCCAGCAGCGTCTCGTATGTGCTATAGCCACAAATCATTGATTTATGTTCTCAAAAATGGTAGCTTGAATAGCTGCAAAGACCAACCAACAACTGTTCTTCAAACACAAGCCAAATACGACACACTGTCTTGGATCGCCTTTTCTCTTCACACCCCACCCGACTCTCCTCCCTTGTCTTCAAGGCAAAGGGAGAAGGACAACCTGGATCGCATTCAGCCGGCACTGGAGGGGGGAGCACATGTTCACAACAAATAAAACGCTCAGTTTGACTGCCCATTTGTTAGATACACAATTCTGATGATCACTGATCAGACTGTCTTCATCTCATCATCCCTCCTCTGGGTGTGCTTGTTAGTCCTTCGACAACCCAGCATACATTCCAGACGTGATGAGGCAAGCGACGCCACCCTATAGTGTGGTCTGATTGGCGTGTCCTTGAATAGCGGCTGAAAATAGCCCGGATACACAGGCAAAGCGCTGTGAAGATGGAGCATAATCATGTCTGGAAAGATAGAACCCATACCTCTCTTCTTCCCTCCCTTTAATTTGTTCTTTCTCCCCTCTCTTTCTTTCTTTCTTTCTTTCACCATGTTAGCTCATTTGGAGTGTTATTCTCCCTCGCTCTCCACTGCTCGCTCCTCTATTTGCCTTCAGTTCTAAAGCTTGTGCCGCTTGAGTCACGCCGTCGCTATCTTTATCTCGTCTTCACTTGTACTCGCTCTCTCAATCTATATTCCCGGCTCTTGCTCCCCTCCTCTTACCCCTCCCCTGTTTTCTTGATTGCTAAATCAATGCTTAAAGTGCGTGAGCAGTGTGTCTCTGGCACAGCTTCTGAGCATGGCTACCCACTGCCTCCTCTTCCAAGAAGTGTGTGTGTGTGTGCGTGTGTCTTTTCCCTCTCCCCTCCACACACAAACACACATCCTTCCATCTGTCCCATCTCAACCTGTGCTGAAGTACAAGCACCAGGCGAGCTAACTAACGAGAGCCTTCCGCAACCATCTGTCGCATTCCTCGCTGCGTTCTCCTCCTGTGACTCCTCTCTTCCCTTCGTTCCTCTGCCTCTCACTCGCCTTCCCCCCACCGCCATCCTTCTGTCCGTCATGCAGAGTTAAACAGTGTTCCCGTAGCCTTAAGTTTAGTTTGGCTGCAGTTGATGTGTCAAAATAGCAGTTTTGATATCGGTCAAAATATGAAAGCCCAATATGTTTTTGCGTTGATTACGAACCCTCTTGAGCTCCAACCGAAACACACAAGGAGGCCCTTGTTTATCTATAAGAATATTTCTGTGTCGTTTGTTTATGTTCTGAGTGATAGACAGAATAAATGCATATAGGCATATCAACAAAAACGCTGTCCGCCAGCTCGCCGTCACTGGGAGCCTGTTTGACACACATGATGACCAATCTTCCTCACTGGGAGGTAGAGTGGAAAATGGAAATGATTTCGGATCTCAAGCTGTGCTCTTTAAACATGTGACAGGAACCAGGCAACACTCTCGGATGCAGTTACATGTTCAGTTAACACGGCTGCCATCGCTCCCTTTTCTTGCGATTGACCTTTTCCTTTCAAATGAATTGTTTAATGCGTGTGTGTGTGTGTGTGTGAACACAACGTAGCACACACACTGGTTCCATTTTCTTAAATGTGAGAAATTGTTGGTCAGAAAAAATAAGCACTGGAAGAAAAAAACAACATTTAACATTAATCCTCAAATGCCTGCATGTAATCGCACTGCAGAGAGCAATCATTCTACAGTGTAAACTGAAAAAGAATTAGTAACGGATAGATGCCAATAAGATTGCTTTGAATGTTGTTATGGCTTTGTTGGTTGTATTTTCTGCTCACATATTCACTTATTATATTCTCAGTTTTCTCGAAAGTAACCTTTTCACACTTTGACACAAATACATGCTACTGACAGAAATGGCCAACCAAAATGTTAAACGTGTGATGCTGCACGGACTCCCATCACTCCTCCATCAGTAATCAGGGGGAACTAAGCACTGCCAGGTCCCCTCTGCTCTAGATCATTCTCAATGCCCGCTGCCCCTCTGACCGGCTGCCAAGTCGGCGAGTCTGGCCGTGCCAACATTGCAATAAAGGATGGGTTGCACTGTGTTAGGAAAAGGGTGTTTGAAACTTGTAATACCAAATGCTTAGGTCAGATCTTAAAGCGGCTCCGTCACAGTGCCGTTTTCATCCTCGTTCCCCAAACACTGCTATGAGCAAAGGCAAACTGGTGGGGCCGTGCCAAGACTTCTTATTACAGCACGGCCGGCACCCGCTGCCAGAAGCATGCTCTCTCTCTCTCACACACACACACACACACACTAAACACTAGTCAGCACACATGGTAATTTCTGAATACAAACGCAGTCTATTGGAAGTGAGGAAGGAAAAGGAAGTTTAAAGAGAATAAAAGGGAAGGCTTGACTCAGCCAAGCCATGTATTCTCTTTAATTTCTTTATTTTCCTTTTCCACCGCTCGCTCCCCTCCTTCCTTCCCTGTGCACATCCTCCTTTCTCCGTGCTCCTTTCATCCCTTTGATAGATGGGCTACATTTGTGGAAATGGGGAGGATTTGGAAGTGTGTATGATTACAGGATCCAGAGTGGGGAAGCTAGAGGGAGGGACGAAGACAGCAAGGACACATGAAAGAAAAGATCAAAAGTGACCTTGTTGACCCTCGGATCTTTGGACGGAGGGAGGGTGGGCGGGCCGGCAATATAAAAGTGTGGGCACAGTGAGAGGCAGGAAGTTAATCCCCCCCAGGTGTTGTGCCAATGTTGGCGGGGGGTGCCAGGCCAGCCCACTGGCACAGCAGACACTATATCCCCCCTCATGCCTCAGTGTGGAGCCCCTTAAAGAGGCCGTCTGAATGGTGAAAGGTGGGAGGGCTGCAGGTGGCAGCTGAAACACAGGACAAAACCGACACACACACACACACACACACACACACACACACACACACACACACGGACACAATGGACACTAATCCTGAAATATTGATGCCCATGGTAGTTGCTCATTGAAAGGAGAAGGCGGGTTGTGTGTGTGTGTGTGTGTGTGTGTGTGAGAGAGTTTGAGGTGTTCTGACAGATTACCCACACACCCCTGCTGCTGGTCAAGAAGGTTGTTGTCAAAGGATATCCGATCCTCGCCTCTCCTCTTTCTCCCCGCGCCACCACCGCTGTTGTTATTATGTATGCAGATTAGTCATTCACACGGGATCAATCACACTGTTGGCCCGGGTCAACACATACGCACAGACGCACACACACACACACACAAACGCAGACACGCACCATTTTGCCACACCAGTGGAGCGTGGATGCCAGGCGGAGAAAGAGAGGGAGATGTATTCATTCACTTTCTATTGTGCCCGGATCGAGTGTTAGTCCAGTGAATAGGCAAGGGAGCGCTTGATAATGAGGCCAGTGTTATTACAGAGCCGATCCAGCCCCTAACGACATCAATCCACCGGGATCAAATAAAGGCTTTTAATTGCTTTGCCTAATATTAAAATCCCCGCCGCCGTCGACGAGCTGCCCTTGGCATGCCTGAGCATAAAAGCCAGCCGAAAGATTTTCTGAAAGGCCATCATATTAGCAAAGGCTCTCTCAATTCTTGTCTTTGCAATTGCAGTTGTGCAACAAGCCTATTAATTAGCAGTCATCATCATTTTGAGCAGAATATTGGATGACTGTGTTAAATGTTTACGACGGTAAGAAGAGGGACCATATGTTCACTATGTGCTTTGTGTCGATCTGTTTGCAGGACTGAGTCTGTTGCAGAGAAAATGCTGACCAACTGGTTTACGTTCCTCCTCTACAAGTTTCTGAAGGTATTAGTTTTGTCTTTACTGAACATTTTAAGCTCCACTACTAGTTGTTTGTAGCCCTAACCAAGTTAATAAATCACTGCTGGTTCAATAATATCTTCACCGATAGGTGTCTGTATTTCTTTCCTCTGAAATGTGTGAATTATGATAGCAAGTGATAGACACCCGTTAGTTCTCCATAAATAGACAAAGAAGTTTACCACCTCATGGCAGCATCGTAAACTTTGAATTGAAGCAGACCTGTATTTTGTACTCATAGGGCACCAGTATTCACAAAAACACTAAATTCACAACTCCTCCCACACTGAAGAATAATGTTTCCATAATCCTGTTTTTCTCCTTTTATCTCTGAACTCATCCTCTAGCTGCAGCTTGGAGGAGAAAACTATGATAAATGGCCAATCGATTCTCTTTGATAAACAACTGTTTTCAGGAGGGAAGATGGGGGTAGCTTCAAAAGTGTCTTTTATGCCATTTCTTTCTATTAAGCCATTAAATCTTCGCCAAACTCTGGCTTTTCATTTCAGCAAACTTTATATATTGGTAGGTGGTACAATCTTCTTTCATTTTTGGGAACGATAGTTTGGGACATAATGCTTGCAACTCTGGATGCAAGGCAGGTCTGTAAAAAAGCAGTTACTAAATTTTTAGATCGACATTTTTCTCAGACATAATTCAACTGTCAGTAAGGTGAGTCTAGAATGGCTTCAAAGTTTTGAACTTTTTCTGTTCTTCTCTCTCCAAATCTTTTCTTAGGAGTGTGCCGGCGAACCTCTCTTCTCCCTCTTCTGCGCCATCAAGCAGCAGATGGAGAAAGGCCCCATTGACTCCATCACAGGAGAGGCCCGCTACTCGCTCAGCGAGGACAAGCTCATCAGACAACAGATTGACTACAAGACGCTGGTAAGGGGTTCACCGGCCCGGGGGCTAAGAGGGGACGCTTGATATGCTTTCAGGGTCGAGAGGAGAGAAGAAGAAAAAAGGTGGTTATGGGTTGCCGGTCATGAGATGAGCAACAGGACATAAAGTTGTCGTCACGCTTGACATGCAGGGGGGCACAGGAGCGGCGACCTCACTTTCTGTTGAGACTGTGGCTGTCAATGAAAAGAGCTGGGCTCCGGGACGAGGAGGAACGAAAGAGAATATCCATGTGTCTGCACACGCTGAGAAGCTCTGACCTTCTGGGCCCTCTCACTTATTCCGAGTCTGTCTTGTCCTCTCTCCACTCTGACGTGTTTATTTGAGCAGAACTCAGACACTCTTGAGTCTTTCTTTTCAGTTGTCGCATCTCTTTGTACATATGTGCATATTCTATCAATATCCATGATGACTGTGATGGGGACAAAACAAAAAGAATCACCAATACCCCGGTAACAACCCGTTTTCCCCACAATTTATTTTAAAATAGAAGAAACCACATTGACCCTCTCATTTATGTGTATTTGTGCTCATCTTGTGATTCCACCAACACCTGGAGACGGCACTAATGAATATGCTAAGAATATTATAATTAGCTGTTTTACTGCTCAGTTATTGAGGTAGCACATTGCTGTCTCTCTTCAAGCTCGGAGGGAAAATGTGTTTCCCTGGTGAATGATCTTTTCTTGTCCTGCAATTCTCTCAAAACCCCTTTTGGCAAGCACACAATTATTCCAGTTCTATTGAGTACCACTTCACTGTGCAATCAGCATTATTAACAAAACACACACACACCTCTTGTCTACAAAAGATTACATTTGCATGAAACTTGGAAAGCGTATCTTCCCAGGTTACTGCAGTTACAGATATTGCAATAATCCGTACCTATAGATACCCAGTCCCTATGTCTGTGTGTTTGTGCTTCAGGTGGTGAACTGCATCCATCCGGAGAATGAGAAAAGCCCAGAGATCCAGGTGAAGGTGCTGAACTGTGATACCATCAGCCAGGTGAAGGAGAAGATCCTAGATGCCATCTACAAGAACGTCCCACATTCCCACCGCCTAAAAGCCTCCGATATGGACCTGGGTACACATTTTTTATCTTGTCATATATAAATAATGTGAAGAAAGCTGACATACAGTTTTGATTACCGTGTTGGATAGGTCTAATGACAGAAGTTACCGTGACAGTCTTTGGGATATTTATGATTCTAGCTTTCCTGTTTGTACTCTTGCTCCAGCGCATCCCAGTAGTTTCCATACAGCTTGTCAAAACATGTCTAACCATGCAGTGTTTCCGTATGTGCCTAGAGAAAAGCAGGCTGAACTTAGATACCCATTGATTTTTACAAAGGCTCCCCCCTCCATCTCCCAGCTCCTCTTCAAAAGTACAAGTCTTCCCAGATATAAAGAAGTAGCTTTCTTTTCAACCTCGGGAGGCTTGACATCCTGGCTCAGATGTCTGAGATTGGTCTCTCGCCTCCCCAAACTTCCCATCGATCGACTCTCATGCCGACTAGCGTCTGAGTCAGATGATTGATCAGCTAATCAATTGAGACGCTATGATTCCTTCCCTACACAATAATTTTTCTAGTGTCCTCTTTCTTCCTTTCTTTCTAGAATAGAATAGGAAGCACTTGATTATATGAATACATGCCTTTGTTGCCAGTTGTGACCCCTATGGGCAGCTACGATATGAAGTTATTTTCCCTGAGTTGTGTAATTGTATTTCTTGAGTATCTCTAACTGGGGTCTAATGTTTGCAAATTGCTTTAAGAGGCCTTCCTCGGGAAAGGGTGCATTTTCCGGGCCCCTGTTGTGTGTTCGTAATATCATATTTATAACCGACCCCGGATTTAAGGCGGCCCGAGCGCATACCGTAGGGAATCTGCCTGTGTGATAGCTAAGTGAAGAGAATTGGTGGAGCCTTTTGACGCACTCCTGGATAAAAATGTTTCATGGCCCCCTTTTGGCAGGATGTGTTGTTCTATATTGTTTTACTACAAAAGGGAATTAGCAGGTGTCTGAGTTAGCTGGCCATATGCTCTGTATGTGTGTGAGTAAGAGCGAGAGGATGAGTAAACGCACGCTCACAAGCGAACATGTGTATCCAGGATGTATCTGACGTGCTGCACAGATTAGAAGAAAGTTCTCTCCTAATCACGAGTCCATAAACAGACATGAACGTGATTGACCGGTCTTTTCACGCCTGTAGGTCTCTTTTTAATTTGCATGTCACGCTGTTCTAATTAGCATTTATTGGTCTTGTGCTATTTGTGTTGATGATAATGCTTCAGTGGTCAGGTCTTCCCTTTGATTCATTTGTTATGTTGACACACTTGTTCACTTTAAGAGAGGCGCTCTACTATACGTATGCAGGTAATAATATCAGTGGCTCTCTCAGTCTCACACACACACACACACACAGCAATGGCTGATAAGAATAATGATATTGTTGCAGGCCTGTCCGGGGACAGATTGGCCAGGAGTGTTGTTATCCCAGATATTGTTTTTGATTCCCCTCTGCTGCAATCCTTCAGAGAAGATGTGGCCTGAGAGAAAAGAAGCTAGACCTGTGTGTGCGCGCGTGTGTGTGTGTGTGTCTTTGTGTCCTTTGTTACCAGTAGCAAATGTGTGTCATACATCTCTGTGGAGTACAACAGTCACCTTCAGCCTTTCTCTTAACCACAGCTTCCACACACTCCCCAACGCCCTTATCTCTTTGGCTGTGTGTGAGTCTGAAATTACACACACACACACACACACACACACACACTGGATTTGGGAATCAGAGTGATCACAGTTTGCTCTGGTTTCATACCAAGTTTATTCTTTTTTCCTCATTTCTTCATGTGTTTACTGAGCCTCGACTGGAGACAGGCGCTCATTTGCATCTTTATGGGAAGATGTACTGTATAGACCAAAACAACAGGAGAATCTTTATTTCCTGCAGATCCTTTTTCAAACGCCAAGACAATTCTGGTCAATCCTCCAAAGACGGGCCTCATCATGCACCGCAGTGATTGCCGCTTTGTTTTGCCGTTTGTGATCAGAATAGCAGATGACAGCGGTCGACACTAGTGGGAAGCAGAGCGAGGACACAATAGCGGATTCAGAAAGCCCCTGATGTCTGCAGAAATAAATACATAGAGGAATCATCTGCTTGTTTGTTTTTGAGATGGCTTTCCTTTTTCACTTATGATAATGTTGCCGGGGTACCGTTTCTTTCAAAGCTTTTGTTTAGTGCTGAGGCTGCATAGATGTGGTGGAAGTGTCAATGTTATTTAGATGTTACTCGGTTGTAATATCATGTACGTGTCATCCTGCTTCTTTTTTTTTTTTCAAATGATCATTTGTACTGAAAGTTGCGCGTTGAAAAGTGAGTGTAATCTGCAGTCTGCCTGCTTTATGTTTGCAGCTTCCCAGTTGTCCTTATATTGTTGCCGTGGATATGAGCCTGGTGGGCTGCTACCAAAGCTCCCAGCAATAACAATAAAAGCAGCTAGGCAGGGGGCTCAGATCTGTGGATGTGGGTTTGAGGAAGGGAAAGCAGGGAGCCATCGTGCCTTCAGAGAGCAACAGATCACACGCATCGATTGCACCGGCATAAGAGATGGAAAGCAGTTGGAAGGGGAGCGCTTGATTTTAAAAAGAGTAGAGTGGGTGATCAATTGAACTCGCCTCTTGTTACCGTCTGTCTTTCATGTGTGCCATTTCTCTTTTAATCCTATACGTCGCTTTGCCGTTCTCTTCTCCTCCTGCTCTTTAGATCTCATGTTTTTGAGTTCTTCTTGATGCTATTCAGGGTTTTCATGACAATGTGAGCTAGAGAAGAAAAGCCTCGGAAGGCGAAGATGGAGACGGGGACAACTAGTTTTCTGACAGACTGATTAGAAAAGAGTGATGGTCACTTCTCTTTTGCTCGTGCTTTTTCGGTTGTTGATGTTGTCTTAGGTTTTCACCTACATTTACAAACTGAGGTTAGAATTGTTTAGCCCTAAGGAGAATTAGATTTCTCCACATACAGCCAGGATTCATGATGTCAATAGATCAAATTAGGCACGAGATAAAGATGCATGCAATGCAGTTAAGATTAATGCCATCAGAACCTTTCAACCTGTTCTTACTCCCAATTACGCAATATCATTTGTTTTTCAATGTAATGCATTGATTGTCCCTGCGAACATACCCTTAGGATTTAGAACCAACTGTTTATCTTTTGCAATTGTTGTTGTGGTTAAAAACACAACTGTCACCAAAAGCAGAAAAATGCCTTGAAAAGGCATATCGGCAGGAAAAAAAACAGCTTTTTTTGCGATATCGTATCTTTGCGAAACAAGTAAGAGTCAAAAGTAAATATTTCCAAAGCAGTAGTGTTGTGTGAATAAAGCCGGGACATATTCTGATCTTCTTTTTCCCTTGCAATTGCAGAATGGCGTCAGGGTCGAGGACAACGCATGATCCTGCAGGATGAAGACGTCACTACTAAGATCGAAGGGGACTGGAAGAGACTGAACCTGCTGTGCCATTACCAGGTATGCTTGGGACTGGATATTCTAACGTGTGAAACCTGTAACCTGCATTAAACTATAACATTAAAAGTATACCTGAATAGTTCAACTCTTAAGGAAATTATGTTTGGGCCCATGTTTGTCTATAGTGTGGGACACCCATAGACATTTTATCAATTATTACTGTTGACACATATATTAAGCTTACATATTTTTGTGAAATTTCTAAATCGTTGAAGTTTTAGAAATACAAAGGGTTTGTAAAGTTTTAGATCTCACAGAAAAGGGAATAATAAAAAAAAAGGATTGTTATCTGCAGAGATTGAACATCCTCTGAAGCTTATGCTGGACAGATTCCATCTTTAATTTGAAGGCATTCACATCTTCTCTTTAAAAAAAAAAAAAAAAGGTAGAGTTGTTTTCATCCCATTTTCACAGCCAACATACACAAACACAATATTTCTGACATTAAAAAAAAGAAACCAGGCTCTCAAATGCTTGATATTAGAACCTGAAAGCCCGCTATTTATTTGACAGTTTCTTTCTTACCACCCATCATCCCTCCATCTATAGTATTTATTGCTGTCTCTGATGCCCCCTCAACCCCCCTCCACCTTTTCCTCTATAGCTGTGTGAGCTGATGATCTGCACTAAGCTCCAAAACTATCTAATGGACAATTCAGTCAAAGAATCTTTCCAGCCATTTAGTTCTGCGAGTCCTCAGCTGACAGGGACACCCCTCTCTCTCACACACACACACACACACACACACACACACACACACCCTATCTGTCAGGTGGAGGGGAATAAGGCAGTGCCAGGTAGGGAAGTGACCAACAACAGTGGCACTTGGAAGTAATCCCTTGTGTGTGTGTGTGGAGAGGTCTTGAGCATAAAATCTGATGCCAACCAAGAGTCGTCTTCCTTCTGAAACGGATTAGTGTTGGCGTAGCTTTCACGTACAGAATAGACACATCAGTCGTCACAGAAACGCACAAGCTACTAGATACACACAAATGCACAGTAATAGCAAAGGGAAGGGACGCACACACACACACACACACACACACACACACACACACTAACAGGCAGTAACATGAAGACGTGCCACACGTCTCTGCAGGTGCTGTGTGCCTCATGAGTAGCAACTGTCCGCCCAGCCAACCAGAAGGAGACTGGATGGAAAAAAACGTCTGGCTTTGTCAACATGGTGTTAATAATTGGAGATGCTAAGCAGCCACTGTCCCCTCCCAGTGCAGTTTGCGCGGTGCCTAAATTAAATGTCAGCATCAGCAAGTGTCAACAGGCTTGGAGTCTGAGGCGTGGGTGGAATGGATTAGGGAGCTGATTTGAATCCGAGATAAGATAATGAAGACTGAAGTTAATTCATTTTTTCAGGCCAAGGAATAAGGGCGCCTTATCCTTGACAGACCCCCCCCCCCCCCCCCCCCCCCAAAAAAAAGGAAACACTTCTATCTTAAATATTGTCAGGAGGCTACACCAAGACCATGGGAGGGAGGGGAGGCCAACAAATTCAGACTTCAGTCAACGGTATCTTTCATTCATCGCATTTCTGCTCTTGTTTTAACTTTATTTCATTGCAATATGTCATCTATAAATCAATTTATTGATTACATATAATAATATAATCAAATCCATTAATGCACTCTCTTGAATGATGCCACTTCTGCCACAACCCGGATGTTTTTTGATTTGGTCTCGGGATGCCCTCCAGACATGTTATATACATATACTTTGTCTTTATAGAAGCTAATATGACCAACCAGACACACTCAATAGAATCATCTTCCCCTAAACTGATCTGCTCCGAGCATTACTCACCCACTCACTCAGTCACAATGTGGCCGTTTGCGTCACACAACTTTGATTTCTTGTTAAGGAAAGTATCACACTGTAGCTACAACCAAACATTTGGCATATGCCATATCTGATCGTTCTGTTCACATTATGAGGGACATTTCTCTCCTCCTCCTCTATTTCGGGAAACTCTGTTCCGCTTTCTGTCTTTATCCTCTCCTCCAAATGTTATTTCCCCAAATGCCACTCCTCCTTTTCATTATGTTCCATTGTGCTTTGCCCATGTTATATCCATTCAACATATAAGAGCAGCAGTGATTAGGGAGCATGCTTAAGGGGGATGGAGAGTTGGGGGCTCCCCACAAAGGAATAACAAAATCTGCCCTGTGGGCCTCTGGCTAACAATAATATAAACATATTATGCATAAGGAGCAGATTGAGTGACTGGGTGATATAATGATACAATCTTAAAAAGGTCCGAGCTCGCGCACACACACACACACACACACACACACACACACACACACACACACACACACACACACACACACACACACACACACACACACACACACACACACACACACAAAAGGCCCCTACTCCTTGTTCCTTCCACCCACACGATGATAGAGATCACTTCAATTAACCCCTTACCCTGCAGCATGGGGAGCCAGATTATGCAGAAGGGGGGTATAGTGTGTGCGTGTGTGTGTGTGTGCGTGTGTGCGTGTGCGTGTGCGTGTGCGTGTGTGTGTGCGTGTGTGTGGAGGGTACAGCTGGGACAGGCTACATCCCAGTTGTGTTAATTGAAACCTGTATGGGTGACTTGGGAAGGAGGAGCACGATAGACTCATTTATTAATTTACACACAGAGACACACACTGCTTACTCTCTCACTCACTCAGAGAGAGTAAGCAGTGTGTGTCAGTCATCGCATGTATGTGTGGGCGGAATAGCGCACATAAGGGTAATATGATATTCTCTGTTTATCCACATGAAACCAGAATAGATGGAGGGAAATGTAAAAAATGACACCAACACAGTGATCTATGGGTTTTCTGATTGGTTGTGTTAGAAATCTGCACAACTTTGAGGAAGCATTTGCATAATATATGTGTGTCTGTTTTTAGGTACCCGATAATGCAGTAATGGCCTTGGTTCCCAAGCAAGTTACAGCCTACAATTCAGTCAACAATTCCACTGTGTCTCGGACTTCTGCAAGTAAATATGGTAAGCCAACCTCTTTCTTCAAGTTTCAGTCGTATCTGTGTCAGAGAGCCATTTTACCAACAGACAATGGTAGAAAATACATGTATGATCCTTATATGCAAAGAAATATTCTGAAAGAATCATTTGAGGAGTAATTTAAGTAAAACAAATCCCAATATAAATCTGAAATGTTATCGTTAGAGAAAGTATGGGGGGGGGGGGGGGGGGGGGGGTAGACAGGTGAAAACGGTGTGATCCTGCAGCAGTGGATGCCTCCACCTATCAGTAGACATCTGACAAGCAGCCACAGTCATGACAACACTGACAGACAGAGAAAGACGAGATGCACGTTTCGAGTATTTGAAAGGATTTCTCAAACACAACAGGAGACCAAATGAGAGTGTCCATCTCTTGTTCTGGCCCCTTGAGAGTCCAAAGTGTGTCCTCGCATCCTTTCGTGTGCCAGTGTGTTGTTCCGCCTGTCCGTCTGCTCCACGTCTCCTTGAACCTGAGAAACCATCAAGTTAGTTGCTGATCAAAGCTTCCAGCCTCACTGGCCACAAACACTTCAGACACATCAAATGTGCTGCCACGTTATTAGCATCTCCTCATCTCCATACGGTCTCACCTCGCTTCTCCGGCACCAAATTAGACCAGATAGGACGAGGTGAGCAGCGCAGCAGAAAAGGGAAAGGAGGCCGGGAATATCTCTCTTTTTTCTTTTTCTTTTTTTAAAGAGATTGACTTCAAACGCAGGTGTGATCCACTTAACAACTGGTGTGGTACTTGAGAGTGACTTTGAACTCTGCATGAGTACAATGGACAGAGAGTGAAGAAAGAGACAAGGCTGAATTTAATATAGCAACTGATGAGGTGGGAGGGAGAGCGAAGCAGGAGAGAAAGTTGTGTAAAAAGTGCAGAGATTAAGACAGACAGAGCCAGACGGAGAAAGGAGACACTTCCGTGTCTTTGTTGTAATTATTCCATTAAAAAAAAAGAAAACCGAGGAGCATTCGCATCACCCTCAGCTTTCTAACTTCCAAAGCATTAACACAACATGAATGCACCAACCACGCTACCTTTCTATAATAACCAAGCACACCGTTTGTCCACACAACCACAACAATAGCACAGTTAGAGTCACACATGACCAGTGACCTTGGAAAAAAAATAGAAGTACAAGATGAGTCCTGCAAAGGATACCGGACACAGGATTTATAACAAAGCTGGAGTTAAATATTGCTCGCACACACACGCACACACACACACACTCCATCTGTATCTGATGTCTCCAACCGTCTCTTTTTTCCTGGACTCTCTCCCCCGTGTCCTCCTCCCGCTTTCCTCTCTGGTCAGATTGATTTCCGTCATGATGAAAAACACATTTTTCCGTTTCTCTCTCCACATCGCAACCACTGATCAATTCTTTTCACACTGGGTAAACATTCATTGAGCCATGTGTTTGGAAATGTCATCGCCACTCCGGCCAATGGGTGGGCCATACATATTTCATCTCGTCTGACACATGTTTCGATTTTCTGTCAGCCGTCGATGCCATGTCTTATACCTGGGAGAAGAAGCTATGAGAAATTAACAATGCACACAGTCTAAAAGTTTCATATCCAATCTCTCAGACCTTAAAATTGGATGCCACGAAAAACTGTATTCTGATGCCGACATAGGTTATGCTATACTGCTCTTTGGTGAAGGGACAGATTTTATGTTGCTTTATATTTTTCAGTTTTCTGCTGCATAAGTCTGATTTCTTTACTTTAGTTGTTTATACTGTGCCCGTGTGTGTATGTGTGTGTGCCTGTGTGTGTGTGTGTGCCCGTGTGTGTGTGTGTGTGTGTGTGTGTGTGTGTGCCCGTGTGTGTGTGCCTGCGTGTGTGTGACACATGTTTCGATTTTCTGGATTATCACAATACTGTGATAATCCAGTTTTAATTTTCAGCATATCGTCTACAGGTCTTTATTGGTCGACATGAATGCTAATAAGATAAATGCAAAGTAAATATATTAGTAAGAAGTTACACACCAATGGAAACTTGACAGATGATAGAAAGAAAAACCACTGATCGGACATTGTGGTTTTCTGATCTGTTGAATCAGAACTGCATTAACTAATGCTGCTCTTCACAGAGAACATGATCAAGTACACCGGAAGCCCTGACAGCCTGCGTTCCCGCACTCCTATGATCACTCCCGACTTGGAGAGCGGGGTCAAGGTCTGGCACCTGGTGAAGAACCACGAGCACGGAGACCAGAAGGAGGGCGACCGCGGCAGCAAGATGGTCTCTGAGATCTACCTGACACGACTTCTGGCTACCAAGGTGAGCCGGTTGTGCCTCAGAAAATATCTCATCATGCTGTAATGTACGCCTGGTGCTACAGGCACTCTTTATTTGGATCCGTTACATTTAAAAGTAAAACATAAAGAATTCACCACCCCAGCAGTTGCATGTACTGTGTGTGGGAATGATTCATATTTTTCATGAAACAGTTCAGCAGGTGAAAGGCTAAAATGTTACTATAACCTTCACCCTGTGTTACCATGACTCAGAAAACCCTTACTTATTTAGATATTCATATTTACTCAGGATGAGTCATCTCAGTGGGTAACATTATTCAAATGTATTCATCTATCCCCTCAGGTGAGGGAGAGAAAATAGATATTTCTGTTTGTTTTCTCTTTTCACTGCTCTTGTGTTGACGCGGCAGCATATCAAAAAGAGGGTGAAGAAGACGAGATCCAAGAAGCTCGCGAAGGAGTTTCTCTAATAAAAAAAATAATAAAAATGATCAGGACAATAGAAATAGCTATAAAATGAGTCTCTCTGAATGTGCCTTCCGTCAATGGCCTCCAGAAGAAAAAAAGCAGCTAATTTGGTTTGGAAGGAAATGTGACTTTGATCCAACAGCTGAATGCAAATTGCCAAGCCACTCGGAAATCACCTTATCCCTCCTTTTTTCATCAAGAGGTCCTTTCTGTCAGACACAGACCGAAGTGTAGAGAGAAGGAAAACATAAAGAAAGGCTAAAGAAAGTGAAAATGTTTTTTAAATCGGGAACATTTCAGTTTGTTTGTTATCCTGTGCCCGCCTTTGTTGAGCCGTTCACACGAGAACATCAACTCCGTTCAGTGTTTGCATTATGAATTCACAGGAGTCTGAAATGGAGTGACTCACACACACGCATAGTAAACAAGCATAGGAAGAAGAAACATGGGGATAAAAGCATCCATTCTTCAATGTGTGCAGCCTGCTTAGCAGACCACATGGAACTCGTTGGTCGTGTAGGTTCAAAACGACTCCAAGTTATCTTTAAATTGTCAGACAATGTGAGTGCTTATACTTTGACTGTACAGATGTGTGGCCAGATAAGCAAAAGCAGTTAATCAATTAAATCAGATGACTGAGACCGAGACAACAACAGGGACGAGAGGGGACCGGTAGTGTCTGTGAAACAGGTCGTGATCAGCGACTTATGGAATAAACAAATAAACAAACAAATTGTAGACTAGAGAACAGGAGGCAGCTGTCACCACGAAGCATACGGTATAGTGAAGTCCTCCACACACATGTGCACGTCACCTCTCGGCCACCGTGAGCCGCTCCGTTTCCCGGCCATCCTTCCAGAAGACAATGCAGGAAGGTGGTTTTCGGACTGCAAGACAGCACATCATCTTTCCAGATGGATTGTTTTTGTGGAATAACCAGTTTATCTTAGCCGGCCATCTCTCTTGGTGAGAAATGATTGGGCAGACAGGCAGTGTAATTGACTGCGTTTGGCTTTCACCTTGCCAATAAAAACCTCTCCCTGGCAACGCCGCTGACGTCTCTCACATTATCTCCATCAGTGTCACTCTGACTGAGTGTTCACAGGGCGTGTTCATGTGTGTGGAGGGGCACTGGGAAGGATTGCATGGCTTTCCTCACTTGTACACTCCAGACTGTGTGTGTCCGTGTGTGTCCGTCTCTCCCCCAGTTGTCCTTTTCTTCATCTCTCATTTTCCGTTTCAGCACTCTCCTCAACATTCTGATTGGTAGCTTTCCTCTCATTTTAATGTGGAGGCAGATGGCATCAAAACATCCCGATGACACATTGTGTGGTCTGATGACGGGGTAGATAATGTGTGTGTGTGTGGGGGCACAAGAGATCCCTGTGATGACGACGACGACAGTGTGTAGATGCATCGAAGTCCCCGAGGCGCACGCACACAGGTGTCGGTTGCTACGCACACATTAATGCATGCACACAAAGCGTTAGGTTTCAACCTCGCCGACTAATGCGGTCTGTCACTTGGAAGGAACGCGGGCTTGATATAGAGATATGTAATTCCATCTTCATAGGAAAACGATAAGCTGTAGGGAATGTGGGCCACATTAGAATTATAGCCGTGATTGTCGGACTAACAGGATTCTCTCTTCTGCCGCTCTTGACTCCGTGATTCCGTCACCCGTTCCAACCCAAATTGGATTTTTATTTGCCCGTGCCTGTACACACCTCAGCTGCCACACTCAATGGCCTCTTTTTCTGATGGGGAAACCGCCGTCGTTTCATTTCCACCTCTCGCTCTCGCCTTTTCCCGTGCATCCCATCAGCTCATACTTTACAAGAGGATTAGATTCTCTCACTCTCTGTCTCTCCTCTCTCTTCTCCTCCTCCTTAAAGTCGCCAACATTAAATCAAATTAGGGTCAATGGTGCAGTGTGGGAGCTAATCCGGCAGCACAAAGAGGCTTAGGAGATGCGCCTCCTGTTCCCAGATATTATTAAAAGTCAGCTGTGAAATAACAATTTCCCCCATCTGCCTGTGAGCAGATTTAGGGCCCAGGTCTGAGAGATAGGAGTCAGACACAAACATCGGAGCTTGAGGACAAAGTGACATGCACTGCACAACGAATATACGTTCATACCAATCTGTCAACTTTAGGAATTGGTATGTTGCTAAATGTATGAGACAGTGACAGTCTCAATCACCCATTCAATATAGATACTGGCTTAAAATAATAACATACATGTTCATATTCCATACAAAGTCACACAAGTCACAGGGGCATCCGAGAGCGAGTCTGTGAGTGGGTGAATGTGCACATTGGAGTCTGTCCAAAAAATACCTGGTTTAGGGTTTCATATAATCAGTTTTCCATCCCTTCTTCTTTATCTTTTGCAGGGTACATTACAGAAGTTTGTGGATGACCTGTTTGAGACCATCTTCAGCACGGCCCATCGAGGGAGCGCCCTGCCGCTGGCCATCAAATACATGTTTGACTTCTTGGATGAGCAGGCCGACAAACACAACATCCATGACCCGCATGTCCGACACACATGGAAGAGCAACTGGTGAGTTGAGCAGTTTAAGCACCGGAATCTGCACATACCTTTAAACACAGAAACACACACACACACACACACACACACAAAGTGGGCTCTGGTCAGGGTTCGGCAGATCCTTGGATCTTTGACAGACACGCAAATTATATATAATCTTAACACCTTTGGCTCCATTAATGGCCTCTTCTTTCTGCACTATGTTATGTAATGCATTGCAGACACAATCAGTACTATCAGTGGCATATTGCACATAGCACTGCCCTGGTTTTGCCCTGTGTCGGTGCCAAGCTTCACCACACGCCTCTTCCCTTCCTAATATCCATTAACCACAGGGGCATGTAATCTTCATTAAACCCATCCACAAGGGGCTAATCCAATTGGCTGCCAAGACTCTAACTATTATCATGGATAACTGGGCCAAAAATGGCCTGTCACTGTGAAAAGCTCCATAGCAACAAATGTGCGCTCCCAGGTGAAGGAAGTACACCCCTAAATTAATATCTGCTGATTGATTTAGACCATACTGACCTCTGTGAACCCACCTTAAGAGGTTGGTAAGGGTTAAATAACCAACAGTGCAACAGAATGCAGTGAGGAGAGAAATGAAAAGGTGAAGAAAGGGAAGTGAACTCAGTGGGAGTTAAACGCACACTAATATCTCATTAGCCTCCTGGCCTTTGCCAAAATCCCAGCATGCATCACTCAGCCCAAGGCTCAGGGGGACCATGAGAGGATAAAATTGATGTGCATCAAGGGACGAATAAAGAAATGGAGGGGGGAATGTATAGGGAGACGCTAAAGAAGGGGGGACATATTATTTACTTTCCGCTGTGGTCTTAATTTTGGTCCTTTTCCTGCGTCTGCGTTATTGGGCCATTTTCCGTGTGTGTTAAGTGTTTTCGGAGGGTGCAGCGGGTCGCTCTTACATTGGACTCTTAATGGAATGGGCTCTCACGAGAAGGCTGTGAATGAACAGCAATTTATCATAACACACCATCACAAAAAGCCACTTAGATTGAACACAAAAAGCGTTTGTGCTGATGCCACCGTAGATATCTTGTGAGATGTGGATATGTGTCTCTTCACTACACTGTGTGTGCTTACCCGTAACCTTTAATCGTCTTAAAGGAATGCAATGTCCGCTACAACAAAAGCCTTTGTTTTGTCTAATGGTAGAGCATAATAAGGCCATGCTGAGCCCCCTCTCCCATTAAAACTACCTGGCCCATCGCCATCATACACGCTATTAACTTCAACCCATCACTGCAGCCAGACCTACTTCACCTCGCCTTCAGGGTTTTGCCACCATCAGAGCTCCACTGTACATCCTCTGATGTAGTCCTCATGCCAGATCATCTCTCAGCCTGTGGTTCCTCAGGGACTATATTGTTAAGTTTGCTTCTTGTATCATCATATTAGGATGTTTGTAAATTACCTACTAATCAACCATTTGTTTGGTTTTTTATATCATTAAAAGCTTAAATGTGTATATATATATATATATATATTATAACCGTTAGAAAATGTATTATGTTTCTATAATAGCTTTTAGTAAATTTGTGTTGCTTTTTTCGACATTTCAGATTTCCATTGATTCCACAGAACAGCAACACACTCTAAGATCTGAAAGGAAACTGAAAATGGTGTCCAACATTCATTCTAGTGCAGGAAATTATCTGTGCCCCCTCACAAGTCAAGGTCATTCCTCACAACAGGATTGTGATAGTGGTAGCAATAGCACACCCGCATAGGCCCCTTCAAGTTCATTCAAGCTGCCTTATCAAGGTTTTAAAGTAAACGGCATGAAGTAAGCTGTTATGCATTTGTCAATTTTAATCGTGCAAGTAAAATTCAGTTATAATGTTATTTCTGCATGCATGAGTCACTGGCTCCAAGAGCATCTCCAGATGGTATCTTTTGGATTAGCGGCAGTGTGTCAGCGGCTCCTCTCATCCTCACTCTTCGGATATTGGTGTTTGTGTCTCTGTCTGCAGTGTTTGTCATGTTGCGATGCAACAGACATCATTTTAATTATTGTTCAAACTTGGCACACAGCTTCATCTTTTCTGCATGCAGATAACTACCTGTGTGTTTATATGGTGTGTAATTTCTAGACATTTTCCATTCAGGTTAAGCTCTTTTCCGGACACGCAGCTCGATCAGTGAAGGATTGCAACTTGTCATTCACATGAAAGGTTGTGACAGAGGTCCAGTTGGAACAGTGCCCAGTCAGGTCACCTTTCTAAAGCTGTTAATTCAAACCTTAGATCGCTGCATGAAAAAGGTCAGGCGTGGCCAGTTCCCTGCCTGTGCTGCAATGCCTCAAATGAGATGCCCTGGATCACATCTGTGACCCAAGCAACTCCATTAGGCTTGTCTACAGAAATGGGACAATATCCCACAATTGGAGATTCAGAGGCTCACTGGCTAACTGTGTGCCAGAAGTGTCAATCAGTGCAAACAGTAAGAGACAGTGAGACATGCTACTGAAGGGAGACTTGTTGATGGGGATGTACTCGTTATCACCATTTGTAGTCTGGCGCCTGGCAAAATATTAAGAACTGACCTGATAAACAGGAAGTAGGGTTTACAGTAGTGTGATTGTTTTTGCGGCTTGACAATTGGAATGTTTTGTCAATACTGGTTGGTGAACTTTCCTTTTTTTGGGGGGGGGGGGGGGGGGGTGGTTGAGGAATAGCAGAGTGGGTTTACACTTCTTTGAAATGTCCAATGTACTCTGATCTATGAAAGACATCTGCCTCAACCAAACACCATTTAGTGAAAATGATTGCTATTATCAAATGCTTCTTGTTAGAGCAGTGGGTAAACACTTATCTGAAGTCAGTTTGAATTCAAAGCATTGTGTAGTCTTAAATCGATGGTCCTTTATTAAATGACCTTCTTCTGACTCGGCCAGTGTAACTCCTCGAGGATAAGAGATGCCCTTGATCTTGGCAGCTGATATTTAACCTAATCCCTGACCAATGGACTGATCATATCCATCCCTCAGATGCTTAAAACTACTCTGCACAAGTTAACTGATGGAAAATGATGTGCTTTGCCTATTTCCAACAAAATAGACAGTGTGTAGATGTTGTTATGGTGATCATTCTGATTGCACAGAGTCATGTGGCGAAGCTCATCATCTTAGTCTCCACTGCCCCATTGAAATAGTCCATACCTCAAAGCACAGGGCAGCTGAGGCAGATTGACAACAATCAAGGCAGCACAGCAGTGGTGTTAATATCCCTTTGATCCCTGTATCTAATCCCACTAGATTCTTTGCTCAGATTAATTTTTAAGTCATAATGCAGAGTTTTCCTTTCTCTAAATCCAAATCCTCTTTTGTTAGATTGAACATCTGAATGGCTTTGTTGGTGGTTGTGCACTGATGAATGCATTGTGGGATGGTAGGGGAGCACCGGTGGTATTTAAATTATTGCATTTCAGTTTATATTGTGTTTTCTTTTCCCTGATCCTTTGATATCGTTTCCCACAGAGAAACTCATACGCAGGTTAGACTGCAGAGTCCTTCCCGGTTGATTTTTTCCACATTAGCTAAAAATGCAAAACCAAGGGAATAGTAAAGATATAGAGATCCAAGTAGCTAAGCTCTTTCTTAATACCACCTGAGCCCATTCACTGCAACACACAGATAAAGCTTGCCTTATATCTTTTCATTTTTCATTTGGCAGAAACAAGCCCAGCAAATAAACAGACTTGTATATTTGTATTATTCTGGACAGGCACAAAATAGGACCCACTTGCACAAACAAGGCAATATGAACTGTGTCACTGTGCGGCCCCCATCGAGGACCCCTGAGCCAGCCACCACCTGGTTTTAAAGATAAAGGCTTTATTGAACTGAACACACATCAAATAGAGCACATCGGCAGGCGGCAGGGCCTAAACACTAGCATTGCAAAGTGAATGAATCCTTGTTCCCCTTCTGAAGCATAATATGTTCATGCCTGAGTGGCTGAAGCAAATATGAAAATGACATTGAGACGCTCCATCTCAGAGCAGTTCAAATGGACACAGACCTTTTGTTTTACTCTACCCTATTTGTTCCTCTGTTTGCAAGGCTATGTTGGTGGTCTGTCACTGAGATGTAACTCAAATATGAATGCAAAAGTCATTTTAATGACAAGATGCATGTCATAAGCAAATATGTCCCATTAGCGCTTTGGTTGTTGTATTTTGTTGGCGGTTTTGGTAGACTTCACCAAGTCAACGTTGGCATTTCTTATTTGAAATGTCAGGAAAAGCCATGTGAATGGAGATTAGCTGCAGCACACCTACATCCATTATTGAGAAGTGATGAAAAATAAAAGTGTTAAACGTGTAGAATCGCAACTAAGGCAACTAAAATCCTTTGTTCTCTTTTTACTCCTCCCTGCAGCCTACCTCTGCGTTTCTGGGTGAATGTGATCAAGAACCCCCAGTTTGTGTTTGACATACATAAGAGCAGCATCACAGATGCCTGTCTGTCTGTGGTGGCCCAGACCTTCATGGACTCCTGCTCCACCTCAGAACACCGCCTTGGGAAGGACTCACCCTCCAACAAGCTGCTTTATGCCAAGGACATTCCCAGCTACAAGAGCTGGGTGGAGAGGTAAGCTGTTGATAAATGTACACACCGAACACTGGATGGATGAAGAGAGGAAGTGTGTCTGTGTGTGTGGGCTTTTATTTGAGTGAAAACATCAGGAAGCCTGCATTAGTCATGTTTCAATCCCCCACGCACACGCACACACACGCACACACACACACACACACACACACTGTAGCTCTGTGATCTATGGGCCATGAAACACAATCCAAATTACAACACAGTGGGAATTGATGGGAACGCCCTAAAGTACAGAGAAGTGCATTTTTGTGTGGAAAGCGAGAGTGACAGAAAACATTTTTTTTAAGAATAGAAGGCAGTAGACGCTGGTTATTTGTTAAAATTAGATTTCAATTTATTTGTTAGCAGGGGAGGCAAAGAGGTCCTAAATAAAAGATGGAGTAGTCCGAAGCGGTTCAGACTAGTATAAAAGTGCCGGTAGCTTCGTCACAAGACAAGCCTTGGGACGAGAATATATGAGCGCTGCTTGAATGGGTGGAAGCAAATGGGGAGCTTCAGGCTCAGGACCCACACTCATTAGTCCCATATGTGTCTGCAGTGTGCGTTTGTGTCTGTGGTCTCCCACAAACACACATAAGTGTGAGACATTTGTGAGGGTCATCCGCTGATTTATGCATGGATATGTTTGAATACTGTAAGCTGAAAATGATCAGTGTGGACAGAGCCACTGTAGGGGGCAGCACAAGCCGGAATTGTTGCCTGTACTTTAAGTGCTCGTGCAGTGGTCATTCAGAGATTTACGTGTCCACTGTTTGAGTTAATAGCCGTAAAAAGAAACATCCCACTGTGCTCTCATGTAAATAAATCAAGCCTTTATTGCAAGATTGGTGGAGCAATACTGTCAGTAAAATATAGGTGACTGAGTAAGGGTGGATCTGGAGCTGCTTCTCTCTGCTGTCCACGGTGCCAAACTAAAGGTCATGACAGGGAGAAGATTTAGATGGCAGAACACTGTAGCTATGAAATAGGACTGCAAAAAGAAGTGAATACTAGAGGTACAGAGGAGATGTCCTCCTCGCTCTGCTTTGTGGGACAGCGTAATTGTAAAGATGGGACATCCTCACCTGGAGAGCAGGCTAATAAAAGCCTGTGCCCCAGAAAGGAAATGTCTGCTTCAGCATCATTCAGCAGCTTCTCTGGAGGGACATTTAGACATTGCATGTTTACTGTTCTGCACTCAATTTACAAAAATATAAAGATGTGAAATGCTGATAAATAACACTATTTAACTACAAAATGATGCATATTCAGTAGTTTTAGTTTTTTTTGTATATATTTTCGGTTTGGAGGCAGTGCAATTGGGCAGAGCAATGATATCCCACAAAGCTTTTCATATACAAAAATTATATCCCATAAGAATGTCACTAAAGTCATAGTATCAAGGTCACTAATGCCATATTCTAATTTGCCATAAGATGTCAGAGGACAAAAATACATTGCATATACAGTATGTAATAAAAATGACAGTTTAGTTTGCCATAAATATGTGTTAATATAGAATGACAACATAATTAATAGTATAGTTAGCAATAAGAATGTTATCATAAAGTATGTTGTTAAAAATGTCAAAACTCAGAACAGTATGTCGTAGAAAACAACTTCATAAAGATCAGATATTACTTTATTCATCCCTAAGGGGAAATTTCTTGATGCAGCAGCAAACATGTTTACATATTACAATAAAATAGCAGGGCAGGACATTTTAAATAATAATAAAGGAAATGAAGTCAAAAGAAATGTAATACTTTGCTATACTATAAAAATATAAAAGTCATAGTATTCCATAAGAAATATCATATAAAAGAAATATCATATAAAACGTCATAATATAGTCTGTAATTAAATTCTGTCTACATTGTGACATTTTCACGGCATACTATATTATGCCATTTCTATGTCAGATAATAGTATGGCGTAAAAATGTCATAACAAATGTGATATATGCCATATAAATGTTGCAAAAATGTCAGAGTAAAGTGTGCAATAAAGATTTCATAAAACAGTTACAATATGCTGTAAAAAAAATGTCATAGTATAGTATGCCATATAGATTTCATGAAACAGTCACAAAAAGTCATAGTATGCCATAAAAGTGTCAAACTGTCAGAGTAAGCCTAACCATTTCATAATATAGTATGTCATAAAGATGTTAATAGTTTAGTATATCATAAAATATGAAAAAAATGTCACCAAAATACCTGTGAAGTGTTCTGCCCTTGTCCAACACCTTGTCCATACTGCATTGCATTAGACACAAGAAGAAGGACTTTTAAAACTTGCAGTTTTACATGTGAAACACTGTTCAGCTGTACACCTGAAATGTAATTGAATCTGTCCTGTCAGTGGCAAAAAAAGACATACGTGACTGCCAGCTTGCAGAAGGCATGCTGGGAAAGACAAGGTTAATTATCAATAGCACTATGATCGAGTCTCCGTCGAATATTGGAATGGTCTTGAAAAAAGGCTTGCAACACTTTTTCAAAGCGTAGGATGTTAGTTTTGTTCATGAAAACTTTTCCCCCTGTACACACCTGTTCTCTGCATAATAATCCCCTGCTAGGAGCTCCCCACAACTGCCCTCCAGCACTGAACAGGTGTTGATGTGTGTGTGACCTCTGTGCGCATTACCCACCTGCCTTTTCCTTTGCTCACTTGGTTCTGAAGACTTGCTTCCTGGCAAATCCATCTCTCCCTCACACATGCCCAGAATTATCCAGCCAAACACCAGGCCTGTCCTCGAGCCGCTACAGCTACAGAAATGTAATATGTAAATAACCAGCTTTAATCATAGCTGATAGGGGCCACACAGCTGCTGGCGACAGTGACTGATCACCCTTACCTCAATGCACGCGCATGTGCATGTGCTCTGTTGTGGTGTTCAAGGTTGAAATCTGAGGCCTGTTAGTGTCAACTATATATGTATGTTATTTTCCAAAGTATAGTATAACAATGCTCTCAGAAGCAAACACAGTCCTAACAAGTGTTTGCTTTGTTTTCTTCCTCCCTTTCTCTAGGTACTATTCAGACATTAGTAAGATGCAAGCGATCAGCGACCAGGACATGAATGCCTACTTGGCCGAGCAGTCACGGATGCACATGAATGAGTTCAACTCCATGAGCTCTCTCAGCGAGATTTACTCTTATGTGGGGAAATACACTGAGGAGGTATGTAATACTGAGACATGCACTTACTACACAACGACACTGTGTCATCATTATCTAAGAGTTAGTCCAAGTCATACACACTGATCCTATTGATCTGTGGTAACCAGAGTTAAAGGAACGCTCCACTGAAAATGGGTATTATGTACTCGAAGAACAGCAGCTGTAGTCATCTTAGACTCACAGCAGTTCTGATGGATTCCAACGTCCATCCAAACAGATCAAAAGCATCAAAATGTTAAAGTAATCGCCTTACCACCAACCTGTTGTTGCTCCATTTTCCTATAATGATTCAACCCTTCGAGTTGATGATAGTGTAGTGTATTTTGCTTGAAAGAAGTAAAAAGAAAACTGGACGTAATACTTTTTTGCCGTGGCTGAAAATGTTCATTGGAATCTAACTGCCATATATCCAAGCTGACTAAAGCGGCCATCCTCCACAAGGAGGAAGCTACATGTTTTCCATAGCCACCTTTCAAGCTTACATGGAGTGAGTATTTGATGTTAAAAAGATAGCTTTTCCGTGGAGGATTCCTTTAACTAGTTTTTTTAAGTTTGCCGTTTTGTCAGTACGCTCAGCAGCTACACATGCCATCAAGATACTGTATTTACTAGAGTACATATTTTCTACAGCAGTATTTCACTGATTAAATACAAAACTCATTGGAGCATCTTGAATAGTGGATATGATATACCAGATTTGAAAGTACTGATTGCAGCTCTGTCATGTTGAGTACCTCGAGTGTCTAATGTCTTTGTCTGTGTTTACCTCACTGTCCTGCTGGTAGATTGTGTGTTCACTGGAGCAGGACGATGCAGCCCGGAAACAAAGGCTGGCCTTCAAGCTGGAGCAGGTGGTGGCCTTCATGAGTCTGGAGAGCTGAGGACCGCACTTCCCAGGGCGCACTGGGAAAAGACCCCATCAGAAACCGAGCCGTGCCTGAGCGAAGACCTGTCCCCATCTTTTTCATCATGTGACTTCCTCCCTCCGCCTTTCAAAGATGATGACTTCTTCCTTGACCTTTTTCTGCTTCCTCTTCCCCAAGAAATATTTTGTTTTCCTCATCCACTCTGCTGCATAGACTAGTTTACCTGAAGATATCGGAAGGGTGGTTCGGAGCTGAGGTCGGCGTTTCCCACAGTGCAATGCGGGGAATCCCTCAGCTTCACCACAGCGAAAGCTTCAAGGGGTGATTGCTTGAAAGCTGGCCATATTGGCATACTTCAGTCCCCCTGCTGGAAGAAAAGAGGGGGAAAAACATTTTTATGTTGCCTTTAAGAATTTACACTGATAGGTAATTCTTTAAAAACCACAATGTTGGGTGTCCATTTTGTTGAGAACTTTTTTCAGAAGTAAGATAGTGAAAATAAAAACATCTCTAGAGTCCAGTTTATTGTAGTTCTATATTCAAAGTACGGAATCAAGAGGAAACATCAAAAACGACGCCCGCAAGCCAAATGAACACCTCTGAAGAAAATTAATGCAAGGATGGTTTGCCAAGTTTACACTGTACCTACAAGCGAAGCATACATATCTGCGAAATTTGGGGCGAGTCCAGGCAAAACCAGAATGTTCTTGTGCTCTCTCTCAATGTAGCTAGAGTTGTAATTAAGAAAAAGACTGATGGGGGTAGGGAAGAATTAGTGCTTCTCTGGACTTGACACTAAAACTTTAAATACCAGAACATCCCCAAACTATACCCCTTTACAGCATACCTTTATTTCAAAGAAAATGCTCATGATTTCTGCTTCCATCTGGCTTATGTTGCTACTGCAAAATTAACCTATTAAACAAAACCCTGGAGGTCCTGACCCAAGTTGGATCCTCTGTAAGAAGCACACAACCAACTCGAGACGACAGTGTTTTGACTGTTCATCCAAACACCAGGAGCAGTCGTTCTCTGGCTCTTGCCACTTCCAATCTTGTGTCGCCACTGCGGCAGTCTATCAAAGCACACAGACACGCACAGATACACACACAAATATAATCAGCAGCTGCACATGATCTTGACTGCCCAGATATCTACGCCAACCCTGAAGGAGGTAAAGGGAAAAGCTGACTGAAATGTACTGGGTAAGAAACTGCTTGAACATGTCAAATCAGAAGAATGATTCTATACAGTGTAGCCGGTGACGGCTGACTGCTCTCTAACGGGGCTCTATTGAGAGGGTAGCACTTCTTTCCCAGGATGTTCTCACCTAAAGACTTTTGTGTGGAGAAATCAAACAAGATGGACTTAGTCGGTCAGCCAAAAACCAAAGGAGCTTGACATTTTCAAAACAGTCAAAAATGTATTTGTAAAGTGCCACTGAGGAACTGACGAAAAAGGACTACGAAAAAGACGACCACTTCTAGGACAAAAAAATATTGTGACTGAAACTTTACGAAACTTGTGATTTTTCTGACCTCAGTGTGTCGAGGTGAGAGGCTCTGTGGGCGAGGTGATCCGATCCTCCTTCCTCTTTCCATCGTCCCAGGTCTCTCACGTTCTCGGCACACAGTTCACCCTTGTGTCCGGCTCCTGACTTACCAGTTTTCTTTTCTGTTTTGCACAAGCGTTGGAGATGGTAGCTAGTTGCATACAGCAAAAATCCTAACTGTTGAGGCGCTCTTGTCTGTATTAGTGTAGTTGTCCTCAATGGCGGCAGGGGGGGGCCTTCTCCAAGCCTCGAAAAAAAGAAAAAAAGAAGGAAAAAAAAATCGGATAAAGCAGAGCAACAGAACAAGAAGTGAACATCACAGCAGGATAAATAGAAAAAGTTAGACATTAAAAGTAGATACGACTTGTTGGAGAGAGCGATTGAAAGAGAGATGATGGAGGCGCCCTCCGTACCTTTTGACCTCTGCCCTTTCTTTTGCCTTGACAACGTGCCCCATGTGGTGATGTGAATGTGTGAAGACCGCCCTCGGTCCACCTTGGGTCCTTTATTGGCTTTTTAAGCGCATGTAAAACGTAAACAATTTAAGAAACTTATTTAAAAAAAGTGAAAAATAAGAAAATTAAGCCTTGCAATGATGATGTGGATGTGTTCTTTTATCTTTCTTTTGCTTGGAAGAATCAAGATGGAAAAAGTGGATTGTTCTTGTAATAAAAACTATAACTTTCGTTTAAGGTGGAACCTTTATCCAGTTCAACCCCTAATGCAGAACCTCATGCCCATGGTTTATGTGAAGTTTTAGATGCTAAATAAAACAGATATTATATACCCTTGCATGTTGACCTATTTGGATGGTATACAATAGAACTGCCTTGCTCAAAGATATTTATAAACTTCTACTACTACTTGGGACTTTAAAGTAATTTACAAGTCAACTGTTAGTTTTAAGATTATGGATCTCACATGAAGATAACATGAACCCTGTTTTTAATTTCTTGTCCCTTTTACCGTGGCCTCCATTACAGGCCTTCAGTGTTTTGCCACAGCTGTGTCTTTTAGTTGTGGTAACGCAAGTTGAGTCTTGCTAGCTTTGGTTATACACCTCGTTTTGGTACCTGTCTATTGCATTACATTGGAAATGTCATCATAACTGCTTACAATTTGGTTCTCCATCACTTGAGCCTAGAACAGAAAAATAACTTGTTTAAGTATGAAGCTGTTCAAATAAAGTAAAGAGGGCCACTTATGAAAGCAAACAGAGATGGTTCGACAAAGGTTAATTTCATAAAAGGCAACAAAAGAGTCATCAGCTTGCTATCATATGTCACAAAATAATAATGTTACTTGAAGAAATACCGAGAATAAACAATGTATACATGTGCATTATCATACAGATAAACAGAACTTTATAACAAGAAAGGCTTATTAGGCTTAATAGTAGACTTATATTTAAGACTGAGTTTGGCAAGTAGCGGTTTCTTTCTTAGCCCTTGTGTCAAATGTATGTAAGATTTCTAAGTCGTTAATTAATTACAGTCTGCAGCTATACAGTAGGATGTATGTCTGTTCTTTCATCTTGGAGGGGTACATTCACATGGTGCTTGCTGGACATGTTATTTAGTAAACATAGCAAACCAATTCCACTCTGTTATTGGAAAAGGAGGGGAATAAATATCGATTTAGGGACTCCGTCTAGATACCCAAAGCTTCCCCTCACAGCCATGTGTTAAAAAATAATACATTGTGTGAGTCCTGGACTGTCATTGTGAATCTACCCCCCTGTGTAACATCCTGGATTTCATTTCTGCCCTTTCCCTTCCCCTGTAACAAAGGTCGTCTGCTAGTAGCCACCTTGTGTTGCCAACACCACAGATAAAGTTTCCACCTTCAAACGTTTTGTAGGAACTTAAATGTCCTCCTCGCTCAGTGTTATAGCAGGTGTTACAGAAACAAGCTAGAAAAGACTTTTACTAGACCATATTTGAAAGATAAAGAGTATCTTATCAAGAGACAAAACAGAAACCTGGGGGATATAAGGCGAGCTTCTCTAACTTTGTTATAATTGTATACCTGTGTATGTAAATATAATGCATTCCTATTTTGCAGTCAAGAACAAAATACTATTTGTAATATAGAATAAACTTTATTATGAAACCAAGCATTTCATTATTGTGTTCTGTCATTGATTGTACTAACCCTCTAACAACATTGCAGTCTACAAATTGAGCAACGTTTAAATTATAAAAATGTATGGTATAATATGTCATACAAAAGTAATTGAACGGGTCATAGTAGAGTATGTCATGAAAGAATCATACAAAGAAGGTTGTAGTATTATTATTACATAAAAGGATTAGGAAAAAGGATTAGTATAGCTCGTTGGATAAAGTAATAGGATAGAATGTCAAATTAAGTCATGAAAAAGTCGTAGTATAGTTCGGCGAAAAATAAGTCATAGAATAGTTTTGCTAAAAAGTCATATGGCTCTAATTTTCCATCTCAAGGACAGATGCTACGTCAACCGCACTGGGTGTTGAGGCCATCTCAGGTCTCACATCGTCTGCTGCCATTATGCACAAAGATAAATAACAAACAGCTGTTATACTCTTTGTGAGGTCTGTATGCATATCAGGATACACAAGAACAAACACATAACCCAAAAAAAGAAAATCCTTTGATTTAAGAAAGATGAATAATGGCCTAATCCTTTTAAACTCTGGTAAGTATCCACATTACAGTTGTATCAAATTAAATTAAAGTATGTGGCTTGATTTTCCACATTGCCACTGGGGAAGATTAAAAAAAACCAAGGTGTGGAATACATATTTGCAAAGGGGGAGTCATGCTTTGAGTGCACACGCTGAATAGCACCATTGTGAATAGAAGTAGCTCAATGAGTAAATCTCTAAATATGCAAATAAGCGTCCAACAGTCGTACCATTAGCCTACCTTTCTAAGAGCATGGACAGAAGCCTGGCCCACAACAACGACATAGCATTTTGTCAAAACCTCTGAATTTATGGTGGATAATTTTGCCTTTCTTAGAGATTCCCGACCTAATGACAAAGCCATCTTATATATATATATATATATTATTAAACATATGTTCCTGCAAGTTAGGAATGAAGAGAACAAAGCTGGGCCTACAAATCAGCTACTTTTTGTTGTACTCTACAAGCAGCATTATTAAAAATGATACATCAAAGGCTGTCGAACACATTTAAATGTACTAGATTCCTGTTTTCTTAAATGGCAGCTTCGATATCTCCCAAAACAAACAGCTTCCACGCCTGACTTTTTGCAACATCAACTTTTCAACTGGTACAGATGCACGAAGACGCATATCACTGCCCCAGTACAACAAGGCCATCTTGAAACACCTATCCTGAGATACGCAGGGCTTTAAAAGTCAGAGGTAAGCTAAGAAAAAGACAAGTAAATGGAAAACAGGAGTGACAGATGAGGAAATAGAAAGTTATGTGTAGCAAAGGAGGGTTAGGGAAGGTGTGAAGTGTAGATAACAGAGTGACAACCCGCTGGAGGGGTATGCCCATAGACCGGAGGCTGCAGCACTCCGGCAGGCTGAGGAGCTGACGGGGATGAGAGATTGAATTGGCCCTGTGTCACCCTCCATATACCAACCAGTGAACTGGGGGTAATGGGTGAGAAATAGAAAGAGGGAAGGTGGAAGGAGAGAGAGAAATAGAGGTAGGGAGAGGAGTGGGGGCCGCCAAGTGTCACCCTAATTTTCTGACTAGTGAGGTGGGAATAATGGAAGGGAGGAGAGAGGCAACTCTAAGGGGTGATGGGTTGGGAGGTAGCGAAGGGGGCAGGATGATATAGAGCCAGCTATGATTGCTTTACACCAGGGGTGGTTTTCCACACTCCCATGATCACTGCAGCCCTTTCATCCCAAACCCCCACCCCACCATTACACCAACAGACACTGATGTAATGTGGCCATAGCAAAACAAAATAAAAAAAAAGATTGTGTCTGTTCACATAGAAATAGAGTGACGGACAGACGAGGAGAAGAGAGAAATTTGGTGCCGTTAAGGCAATCAGTGTTCGAGGGCATGAAGGTTACAGGATTGGATAATCGATAAAGCAGAACCTGCAGCTTTGGGGACTTGAACCCATATTCCTCCCCTGGCCACCTCAGCTTAAAATACTTATCTTCAAGACAAGAGACTATTAGATTTACTGTCAACAGAACAATTGAAAAGATTACTACCACTCCGTCAGCTGCCGTGGCAAAGTTTTCTTACAAAGAGCACAGGTTTGAGTAACAGGCACAAGTAGGAAACTAATGTTGGAGAAAAGCATTGCACACACACAGCTCAGTTATGAGCTATCAGAGTATAAAACACTTCAAGCTTAGTAATGGTTCGGCCAGGCTAATGGTGCCAGCCTGTCTTGTGTTTGTGATGTATCTTTAACACTCGCTGGCTTTGGAGCATGAAGACCGCAGAGGAGAAGTGGATTTTAGTTAGTCTTAGTGTCAAACTGGAGAAGGTGCATATAGCCTAAATCTGTTCATATTATCTCTCTTCTTTGCTTTTTTAATTTTCCAGACGGTTGCAGCTTCTCAAAGGACATTCATCTTTTACTGCTCACACAACGGAGGGTTTTCAAGCTGTTCCTAATGATTTGATAACAGTCAGTTGAACTAAAATGATGTGTTTTTTTTTTTTTTTTGCAACAAAATATTGCCAAAAATCCTTTTGATCATCTCAGATGATGAGAAAACTCAAGTTTCAAAACTCAAGTTTCTCAAGTGGCTCCTGACATGCTGTGTTGACGGCCTGACTGAGGAAAGCAGTGCAGTTGGACAATGGTTGACGGGTCTAACTTCAGGTGTGAACTTAGAGATATTGACAACTGTACGGAAACAGATGGGAGTTATTACCGATATCGTAAACGTGTGTGTTGCTGGAGGCAGCAGCGATAGAATGGGAACAAAATCGGACTCAAATGTAAAGCCAGAAACACCCTGAAGTCAACAGATGGAGAATGAAGATACACATCAGAGCAAAAGGTTTCAGAACAACGAGTTTGAACATTGAAGTAACCTTCAAGTTAAATCAATGAGTATAAATAAGTGTGTGATGATGCTTCTTCATTGCAGATCCGAGTCCAATGTAATGGCTCCCCTTGCTTACTCCCCTTGTTTGTATTAGGTCAAATTAGATTTTTTTTGTGATCGAGGAGTCTTATTTGTGCTCAAACAGTTCCTCATATGTGATTGTTGCCAAATTACATCACAGAAACCTCTTGACCACCACCTTCAAAATCGTCTGCCTGGGAAGAGCCTTTGGAAGAAGTCAGCCAACAACTTCTCTCGTTCTGGTAGATTTATTTCTCTGATCACAAGCAAAGTACAAGCTGCGATTGCAATCACAGGGGAGTCCCAACAACTCTTCCTTGGAACCGGAAGTTCGGCCCTTACATACACCAATTTCGCCACAGGTTCGTATGCATCATCCTAACTTCTAATTGCCACTGAGATGTATCAAGGAGGGGTATAATTCCATCTCCTCCTCTCTCTTCACAGGACTGAGCCCTGCAAGGCCAGGCCACTTTCTAATGAGACTAGAAGATAACATATGGGTTTGTTGTGAGAAGCAGACATTCCCAGACACACATTTCTGAACTTGAGTAACCTGACAAAAGCATAACATTATATATAATAGTTTATATTATCAACCTGATGAATTGGCTGCAAAGCACAGGGTCTAGACACATTGTTATGCCAAAACTTGCCACTGATCTCCCACAACCCTGCCCCTCTCTGTACAAATGCACACAAAACATACCCACACCCACACACAGCATGCTCTAAGGTCTCTCCTTTAAGGGCTCCACAAATCTCCTAATCAATAACAACCATGCAATTCCTTCTAAACTGCACATTTGCTCCCTGGGCTCCAGCACCGTACGCACTCACTGAAACACAAATTACCAGAGCTGTGTGAGCCTGTACAACACAGTTAATTGATTATCTGGTTGAGAAGTACATTGAATTTAATATTACTTTATTGTTCCCTTACATGTCCAACACGTTCTTCCTGTGGATAATGGATTGTAGCTGCTCAACAGACAGGTACGGTTCAGAAGATCCCTCTGCTGCATGAATATGGAAACATGTATACGCGACAGGAAGGGGTTATGTTTTTCACATTGAAATGGATTTCGCTCAATACTGTGACAGATGTACACTATACTGCTCTTCCAAACCAATAGAAAACAGTGTGTCGGTACATTTAGTTTTTCATTTGCATATTAACCATCATTTTAGATGCATGTCTTTGCCCTTACGATAATCTCATTAGTGCTAACAAATATAAGATTTAGATTGTTTGTTATCATCATTACTGTGACTTGACTCATTTCTAATTTGAATTACTGTTAACATAATATATATATATATATATATATATATATATATATATATATATATATATATATATAAATAAATAAATATATATATATATGGCTGCAAATGTAAAAAAATATATATTATATATATGTATATATATATATTATAATAATTTTCTTTCAAGCTAAACATTTTCAGTTGACATGCAGGCTCCTCAATAAAGCTACAGACAATGAATGACAACATTTACATAACAAACATGAATTAGTGCTAGAAAACAATAATATATGTAAAGCATCATTGTACTATGTTGTACGATAAATAACATACACAATGAAAATGATGAATATTCTGCAGTTTGGTACAGAGTCAAACACAGTTCATCATAATATAGGAAAATATAAAATCATTCATCAATCATTGTCAAAGGAATCAGTGTTTCTGTGAGCTGATCCGCTGGGGAAATAGACAAAGGGCAGCCCACTATCATAGTCAGCCACCTGTGGGCTTTTGTCACTGGCTCAGTCACACTCCTCATTCCCACCATGTTAGCCTGTCTACAATGGACAGGAGCCCATCAGCTGGGCTCAGTGCTGGCCCTTCTCTGAGGGCCCGACTGCAGCATGATGCACAACGCAGAATCCCGCCAGGCACAGTCACGCGCATGTGAACGCAAACACCGCCAGCAAAAGAATATACACCACCCGTGAACAAAGCCGTGCACATTTTCACAGCTTCTTCAGCACCAACATTATGAATATGTATAACCCACTGGACCAGACTTTAGCAGGCGGTGCCATTCTTTACTGCGTTCAAGCCCTCAAGATGTCAACACAAACAGAAGGGCAAACCAATCTGACAACACAGTGTGGGCCTGCAACCAGCTACAGGCATTAGCCAGGGATCAGGGCTAAAAACGAGCTTGTCCTAGCATTTTATCAATGTACTTTATTTAGCAGAGACAATCTGAACAAAGCACAATGACTTACATCGATTGCATATGCAGTAAATGTGACAAACTAAAAGTTTGCATTTCAAGAGCCTGACTTGTCAGGAGACTTGTAACGACAGCTTGCTGAGAGGGCACAGATTGTAAAGGCGTAGAAATGATGGCAGGAAGATCGTCCTCTAATCCAATTCAGCGGCAGCCATTTGAATAATTGATGTGGGGACATAAATTGGTCCATTCCAGATGTCCCCTGCTCCCTTAATCAATACTGATTCCCTTAATCAATGGTCGGATGGCCAGCCCAAGGCTTTGGCTGTTCTCCCCCCACAGAGCCCCATGCAGCCAAAGCTTCCCACAGTCCGAGTCACAGGTGGTTGGCAGCAAAGTGGCTGTTTGTGGTGATAGGCTCTGGGTAATTGAGGCTCTTACCCAGCGGGGTTAGGGTAGCGAGAGGGGCAGTGAGGACTGCAGATTAGTCTGGTGTCTAGGAGAGGCACATGGCACCCACTGGGAAATGACTGCAGAGAGATTCCAAGACTGTCTTGAAAAGAAAACTTTCATTGTGTACAGACTGACTTGATTAATTAAAAGACAGCAGGAAGCGTGGCAGGTTGGTAGCTCGCTAGAGTGATAGCTAGTCAGCTGTCTTGGAGATGGAGGAAAGGGCATGCAAAGACTCTCATATTGGCTCACGCCGCATAAATAACCTGAACCTGCTCATTTCCATACAAATAATCTTCATCCGTAAAGACTGACGAATGTTCAGCACACACATACACACACACACACACACAAACAGATAATGGTGGGCAGAGGGAGCGGTGTGCCAGGATGCCAGGACAGAGTGGAGCATAGCAGTGTGTGACAGCTGGGTGGCACAGCTGGGGGAGACAGATAACCCTCAGACTGTAGGAGCTGACAAAACAGCCACATCCCTCCTCAGAAGACTGAACATAACTTCACCTGCCTCTGCTGTCTCTCATCCTCCGTCAGTACCCGTTGCTCTTGTTGTCCCTCTAAATGCATCTCTCTTTAAAAGCTGCCTCACATTTTCTACCGTCACAAAGCCGGCGCCTGTTACATCCCTCACCCTTTCAACGTCCTCTTCATATCGGCCTCTTTTTCCAAATGTACTGAGAGGACGCTGTCCGAGTGGTCCTGAGGCTGGCAGCAGGACATTGCAGTGATCCGTCAACGTTTCCCTTTTTTTTTTTTGCCCAGTAACACATCTTTTGTCTCACAGCCATCAACAGGTGGCGAGTGCAGCAAGTAAATGTGTTGCAGAACAGAACAAAGAGCAGCTATAAAGAGATGTCTCCATGCTTTAGCCAACTGAGCAAACAGAACGCTGATCGGGAAGGCGACGTCTCCACTGGGGAAGAAAGATATCCCTGTTGGGTAATCAACATTCTTCACTGGCTAGTCGCCAACTTTGTTGTGAAACCGACTGTATGCTATATATACACAGCTCAGCTCTATCAGAAAATAGACAAAACATGTCTGCCGATTGGTTGATGAGAGGGCTGAGAAATTAAAATAAAATAGGCTACAAAGCACTACACAAAAGCTGCATTCAGTCTGTTGTGATTTTTGCCATTAGAAACATGACCGGCCCTTTAGTGTTAGTCATTGAACCCAATGTACACATTAGAACTTGAATGATTATTGCAGGTTTAAAATTAAACCATGCCATCTTTGTGATAATACTACATCCATCTAGCCTAATGTCAACTGAAGCACACTTTTATTGTATGCATGTTGGTTTGAGACAATATGTAAGCATGTGTTGTATACATCAAACGTATTTGTATTTCTGTACGCTTGTCTATGATGAATGTTTTGAGCAATAACCAATCTCCTCACTCCTCACAAACATGGCACTTGGGTCTGAGGCCCTGCTTGGAGCTGCTTGGCTCTCTGACAGCATCCTTGAAAGGGAGGTGTTGCCATAATCGATTTACACAGCAATCACAGATCTGCACACAGCGACCTTCAACAAGTCCTTGAACACAATCTCTCTCTCTGCTGATCAAAAGCCATCCGCCGAAAAGTGATTAATTAATTGGTTGTTTATGTGCGCATTCAAAGTCACAATTACAGTAATTTGTCAATAGCTTTGCTGGAGCGGTGATTGTTACATGTACACTTGTGTCTGACAGGAAGAAAAGAGGTTACATTATGTCTGTCGGTTGTCACCAGCACAACCTTAATGAGAAGCAAAATCCCTCTGAATTTTGGAAATGAATGGTAGAAGGAAAATGTGACAAAGAGTTGAAATACAAACAGAGCAGGAACACCCGCGAAGAGGAAGAGAAAAAGAAAGTGAAGGAAGGTCTTTTTCTTTTGAACTTATTAAACATTTAAGATGGAGTACCTGCAGCTGCAGCAATAAAAACCCGAGCTGTCTGAACCACGAACTGCGACAAACTCATTGTAGACGAACTGCGACAAACTCATTGTAGAGCCCCATTATGTGTGACTGCGGTAGACACACTGTCAATGTCATACTGGTATTTCCTCCTATTTCTGTGCTACATAAATCCCTATAATGTCTGGCGTTTATTTTACTGGCAACCCACTGGAGAAAAAAAATGGTTGCAGGCTTGCTGAATTCTGTCGAGGAGATATGGCGGAGCGAGACACTTGTTGTGCGAAGCTCACTCACTGTCAGTATCCATCTGTTTACCTCTCTGACAAAATGGTGGTGGTGATGGAAAACAAGCATTCTCTTCAAAGGCCATTAAAAATGAATGCGGAGATTGAACAGCTCACACAAGGCTTTCCAGAGCACTCAGGCCATTTTATGCCTCAGGTGGAGAGATCGCCACTTGTACTGTAAAACATCCCACCCTAACAAGATGATATCAAATCCCCGGCAGTTTCAAGACAGAAAGACACACACAGCTAATGAGCCCAGCAATTAACTTCCAAACGTGCAACACAACTTTGTCAACGGGGAGATAAACAGACCTGCTGTCCGTGTGCCGGGAAATATAAATGAACGCTGTTTTAAATCAGTCTGAACAGGGGAGAGCAAGCAGTAGAACAAGCTTTTGGGACTCAATCGGCTAATCGATTATCTTGACACAGGTGTTGACGACCTGTCATTGGGAGGTGACAGCGTGATGTCCAACAGCTCGTCACGCGAGAGTATGTGACAGATCTGGTGTTGGGTTTGACTCTTAATGGGCCCTCGGGTCACACCGCAGCACGCAGTGTCATTTAGGGGTCCAGAGGTTGCAGTCTGGTCTAGCAAACACACAAAGCCCCGGCAGTAACCAGGGACATGATTGTCAGTGGGCAGGGAGTCGGTGTGTGTGTGCGTGTGTGCGTGTGTGCGTGTGTGCGTGTGTGTGCGTGTGTGTGTGCGCGTGTGCAGATGGAAGGGGCTGTCTGCAAGGAAAAAGAACAGATTGACGGAGCGGAGAGGGAAATGCACTTTTCAAATGTCACCTTGCCTTGCCACCCTTTATATGCTGAGAGAAAGAAGGGTGTGAAATAAGAGCACTAGGAAAAATAGCTTGAGGAGAGAAGACAGGACATGACTCTTCTCATATTCAGAGCTTCATGGCACATATTAAGTGGGAAATAAAACTAAAATTCTCTGAACTGTTTTCCATCTTTTGTCCCACTTTTTCAAGTTACTGAGCTACTAACCTTTTATATTTTCGGTGGGCCACAAGCTTTACTACCTGTGATTTTACTTACCTAGGTCAGTTTCATTGTTAATAGAATTTAAGTGACTAACGTATGTAGGTGAATTTATTGTTGCTTTAGTAGCCCCACCTCAAGGAAAAAGCACTTTTCACATCCTCCTACTTTCCACCTCTACCTACTCATAAAACCACCATTTACTTCAGTCTTTTTCTATGAGTTTCTCACACATAAACAAAAGAAAATAGCATTCCAATACAACGCACAATGTTCAGGAATCAAGAATATAAAGTGTACAAATAATTCACAGTATATTCTACGACAGAACTTTGAGGGATGGCTAAATAGCTTTCAAACTAGTAGAGTAATGTATATAAAAAGAAAATAGCATCTGAAAGGATTTGAATGTCACATCTGTTGCACAATAGTGTCTCAGGAAGGGAACACATTACTGAGAGGAAACCTTTCACTATTGTTCCACAACACATTTACAGCAACTGCTCTTTCACACTACTGTAATTAACTCAACTTCAGTAAAGTTTAAAGTTCTCTTGGACAGAGTTGATGAAATAATGCACACAATGAGAACGTGTCATGGTAAAGGTAGTACAGATACAGGCATATGTCCAAATTTCTTGCCTTAAATATCAATTAGAGTTGTTGTGAGAATCAAACTCAAGATGTGCAGTAGAACTATTCATATTCTAGTGTACACGTTCTTCCATTGAGAAACATTAGGCTGGTGCAGTAGATCCATACGCACTGTTTAAAAGTATCTCGCTGATGCCAGCTGAGCAGTGCCGTGTGATGTGTGATATATCAGCTCGATGCCAGAAAGGGACTTTGACACTGTCTCCACCCGCACTTCAAAAACACATCAATCAAGTCAGTCAAAAATGTCACAGACCTTCTACTTGTCATTGTGGGCTACTTTGCAGTGATTGATGGTCCGATGGTCGTCTCCCTCAGTCCCTCACCGGCCCCATCCCCTCTCCTACCCATGCATCAATTTGCACACCATGTGAAAAATAACAAATGAGAATGTTTTGAAAAATGATTCACAATATCCTGTACCAATTCAGATAAACAATTCCCTTTTTCAAAGGAGGGAGCAAAACAGCGACAGAGGGAGATGTGCCAGCATTGCTTTCTATATTGACATTTATGGCTTAGAGGCTGTGGAAAAATGTGCGTGAGGGTGTCTGAGGGTTTTGCGTGTGTCTCAAGAACAAAATACGCTTTAAATATTTGATGCATGTTGAAGGCTGCAGTGGCCTCTATAGGCAGTGTGTGTATACAAAGACCCATTAAGCTGTGTTCTCATGGGGAAGGTGCGATAGGGACAGATTCAGGCTGCCAGCAGTCTGAATGCATATCTGCCCATACCGACTCAAACTGCCCTCAATATGAATACCTCAGAGGCTTGTTTTCCCTTCCATTCTTCCTCATTTAGTTATATTCACAAAATCTATTCAACTGTCTCGTCTTCCATCTGCCACTTAGTAAAACGTTGTCACTCGTTTTTTTCTCTCTCGTCTTGTTGCTCTCTTCCTCGTGTCTCCTGCTAACAGCATTTGTCTGTTTCGCTCAGTATCCACATGTACCCTCTTCCTAGCATTCTGTTTTACATGTTGTTACCTTCCGTCCCTTCCCTCCCTCCTTACCTCATTCCCTTGCTCAGAACTGTCAAATGGCTTCATCAAATGAGCTGGATAGATGATGAGTGAGATTGCAATCCTAATAGTGTGACATGAAGCATTGTCCCAGGCCCATTTGATAAATGAATATAACCGAGCACTTGCTCTGTGGTGAACCATGCTAATTAGGCAAGGAACCCAAACAAAGATGTCTCTCTGTAATTGAGGTGAGGTCGGAGGGATTGAGAGGAGTGTGGACGTGTGTCTGTCTGTCTGTCTGTGTGTGTGTGTGTGTGTGTGTGTGTGTGTGTGTGTGTGTGTGTGTGTGTGTGTGTGTGTGTGTGTGTGTGTGTGTGTGTGTGTGTGCGTGTTTGCGTTCCCGCTGGGAATTGACTTGATACTCCCTTTGGGGAGCCGGTAATGGCGGTCTTTCCCTTTGAGTATTTGCTTTGCGGCTGGAGACAGAAGGTTAGTGGATGACCTTGTTTCCCCAAGTGCATGAGACTTGTCCCTGACACTCTAGCATGGTTCCCATCCCACTTTTGCCATTAGAATTCTAGCGGGGATCTGTGAGAGGTCAGTGCGAAAATTGAAAAAGCAAGGGCAAACCACTCACTTCATACTCAAATTACATAAGCTCACATGCACATTGATTCCATCTATGCATTGAAGTGGATCTGTGGAAGAACAATGGCCATGCACTGACCTGTTCAGTCTCTTAAATAAACACTATTGACATGTTTAGCACCGATCCTAACGACCTCTACTGTTTAGCCTCCCATCATTGATATTATTGGCGTGTTTACAATAACTGAGTGACCATGCATCTGTCATTCCCAGGACATCCATATGTTCATGATTGACCCGGAAATAATCAGAGAAATGCCTTTAGACAACAATATGCTCTGAGGTCATTAGGGACATGAGAGGCATGGGAGAAGGAGGGCTGAATGAAGGGGGAGGGATTTAAGAAACAGGCTGCTGTACACGACACACACACAATTTTGTTCACATGCATTTAAAACAATAACCTACCTTTTGCAATATTCCATGAACAGTGACCAATAGTAAACGTCGTACCCTAAAGTTTTGTAAGGTTTTCATCCAATAATAATATTCAGCTTCAATCCATATTTGTTAGCGTTTGTTCGGCCTTTCAAAATCAACATTTTCACTGCAGAAAAATGCTTATTTCTCCATTTAAATAGCAATACAGCAGGTGCAGGCTTTAAAAGGGAAGGGGAAATTAAACACTGGTTTAATCTTTGTTGCATCGAAAACATAAATATGATCAATTTAGAGAATAAATATAATGTTTAATCAGTTGTGCAAGAGTACTCATACCAAGTTTACCAGTAATACATACATACAGTATGGGTGATGAATATTAAGTAAGAACATAATGCTGGATTGTCAGTGTACATATACAGAGAATACAAATTGCACCTGTCAGGTAATATGAGGTAAGACGAAGTTGTTCATTATCGCAGGTATCAATTTCCATGGCAGGAGTGTGTGTGATATTTACATACTGCCATCCCAGGATCTGACACTCTACCATTACTATGAATAAAAGGTCAGGAGTAGCTTGCTCACAGCAGCCAATACACATTTTTGACAAGTACCTCCCCGGATGTTCTATTTCACAGAACCCTGAGCAAAGTGTTGTCTTGGTAACTCAAAGTGCACCATCTCATTTGTCAAACTGGGGGCAGGGGTATAGGTTTAGATGAGGGGCCATTAAACCCCCACTGGTCGGGCTCATGCATATTTAAGTGGGTTAGATTAAAGGTTGGTTGTCTGGAAGCAGTATGTGCCAACCAAGACAGAACCTTCATCTGTGACTTCATTAACCCTTTAATTGACTAATGGTTGGTGAGGTTGACGATATGAGCTAATGTAGCTTTTTCTAAATGCACATGTTGGCAGTGCGTGCACACTACACTTCAGCAAGGGGCTGGAGAAGTCATAGCCACTGACAAATGGACTCTGGGTGAAAAGGTTAACCTGTGACACTTGGATCTCTGAGAATCATTGTTATATCCACTATTGCAGATATACACAGGCCATCCAGGCGTTAGTCATTTTTTTCTATTTTACATTATTTGGATTTCTCTGACCTCATGAATGACTTGGTCTTGTCCAGACTGACTTGGACATGTCTCAAAATGACTGCTACTCTTCTTCCATCTGCCAATTTCCCCCCATATTTTCCCAAGGCAAAGGTCCTAAAAAAGGGTTTTAATAACACCCATAGCCTTGTGAACAGGACACAGAGTAGGAGTGGAGACATTTCTTCACCTGTCATGATGTGAGAATGTCTGTAATTGTAACTGTCTGGCTGCCTTCTGTGTCGCTACACTTCTATAAAAGACAACCAGCAAGCGCCGTGTTTCTATATGCCAAAGTAAATTATATGGCTTTGTGTTTGCATGTGGGAGCATGAGTGGGAAAGGGCTAGATTGGTCTGTGTATGTGCATGCGAGTATAATATCTCTCGCATCTCAAATCTCCTCTTAATCTTGTTATAATTGCCTGGTGAGCTGCCGTGCTATCCTCCTCCCTAATACCTGCTCGTCCACCTGACCTTCACCTCCACAACAGTAAAACATTTCAGTGCATAAAGTAGACACCAAACTTTAGAGTTGAACAGCAGATAAAACCTTGCACTTTGAGCTTGGCTAATCCTCAGTAAATGGAAGGGAACACTGCTTTCAGGGAGAAAAGACTCAACGTGCAATTGAACATAACAATAACCATACAAACTTGCGGGGTGTTGTTTGGGAGAGGATGGATGGGTCAAGCAAACAAGTATTTCAACCAGAAGACCATTGTTTGTTTCCCATGTGAAACCCAAAGTCAATGTTGACTTGTTTTCAGTTAAGTTACCTATCTACGTCACTTACATAATGTAGTCTAATCAATTACTGAACAAACATATTCATTTGAACCCAAACCACGATATTTTCCTAAATCTAACCAAGTAGTTTTGATGCTGTCAACTGTGAAAACGAAAGTCGTAGTGTTCATGTAACAAGCGAGAATCGACACATGGAAAACCCGTTGAGAATGAGCACAACTGGTGCTGTATTACTTTCCTCTTTGAACCACATCTTCTCAGCCTCTAGCTCTCTACCTAAGGCAAAGACGGGCAAAGTGCCTGTGGCACCTCTCCACATCTGCAACCTCTGAAAACAATGACAATAGTCCGTTTAATCAGCATGACTGCAGTCTGAAAGGTAAGCCAAATTTGGGAAAGGCTGAACATCAATGACCCATGGGGACCAGTCTTAGAGCCAGGAGAGAAGTGTCTCTCAGCCAGGATGACCCAGTTCGTCCAGCTTCAAAGCGTTGACCTCGACAACCACCTGTATTGTTTAGCGCCAAGATCCGCTCCAGCAAAGTCACCCTCATACAACATGGAGAGACTAACATTCCCCTTGAATTACTGTATTACACTCATGTATTTAGTTTTTGGTATGCAATCCACTGAGGTCATTATACTTATTATTGTGCGTGTGTGTATCACTGTGGTTGTTTGTGTAATTTTTCACAGTGTATGAAATCACTCAAAGGGAACTTTTTATTCTCCACTTAGTTGTGTTTTCACACAATGTAATACAACACAATATAGGAAGACATATATATATATATATATATATATATATATATATATATATATATATATATATATATATATATATATAAATAAACTTAGTTCACTTGGTACATTATTTTTTTTTAATCAGAGCCCCCACAATCGAATATAAAATTAAATATGACATTTTGAGGACTGCAAGAAGTGCAGAAAGTCCAAGATGCCTGAGGAAAGGAGATAATTGAGTATGGAGATGCTTAAAAGCTGCTTTTGTTGCCAAGGCGATAGACTTGTAAACACTGACTGATCCAATCTTCTTATAGGAGAGAGAGAGTAAAAAAAGGGAGATAGGCAGAAGTCAATCATACAGCCAGGCAGAGAGAATTAGACAAACTCAGGCAGACAGCCCCACACACACACACACACACTCGCTCGCGCACACACACATGCTTGCGCACATGCTCACACACACTCACACACTCCTGTTGCCAGGTAGAGACTTTGTGCTGAAGGTGCTGGGGGACAGTGTTGTTCCAGAGAGATTATGGAGGTACATGGGTGGCACAGATCCCATCAGGACCTTAGGCATGCAGGCTAAAGTCAGTCAAGTCACTAACACCTATGCAAAGCCCGGGGGAACACACACAGAATTATATTCCCCACATTCAATCTCTGAGCAGGGCCTCGAGATGCATGTGTTCCATGGAAAATAATGGGAAAACAATGAAATTGAGGAGATTAGGCTCACTCTCCAGCCTCATCTAAATTCTAGTCCCACCGGACCTATAAAAGCATTTTCAGAGATGCTATACCTTTAAGTGGTAACCTTGTTTCTGGGTACCAAAGGACGTTCCTAATTCAAACCCCTCAGGGGTGGAGGCCACTCAATTCAATATGGGAATATATACGGAAAAACAATTGCATTGTCTATTCATAATATTGAACATGCTGTACACATTTCCAAACCGTCTTCTGAATTGGAGAAATACTAACATTTAAGCCGTTGAGGCGCAGATACTTCAAGTCACTCTATAATAATAATAATAATAATAATAATGCATTCTATTTGTAAGGCACTCTTCATCCAAGAATCTCAGAGTGCCACAGAGCCAGTACATAGTTAAAACTAACAATAATACAAATAAAAAAAGGAATAGTTGACAAGTCATAAAACTCAACTCAAAAACGCCTTCCTGAATAAAAAGGTTTTTAGGCCAGTCTTAAAAGAGTCCAGTGTCTGTGTTGCCCTCAGGTGGTCAGGGAGACTGGTCCATAAGCGGGGCGCTGCTAAGCAAAATGGTGTTGGGGACCCGGAGGAGCGAGCGGTTTGTAGATCTGAGGGTGCGGGTAGAGGTTTGGGGAGTAATGAGTTCTTGTAGGTAGGGAGGTCCATTTATGCATTTATGGGTGAGGAGTAGGACTTTGTAGTCAATCCGGGTTGAGACAGGGAGCCAGTGGAGTGAGTGGAGAATGGGTGTTATGTGCTCATATTTCCGGACTCTCATCAGGATCCTGGCAGCGCTGTTTTGAATGTATTGTAGTTTCTGGATGTTCTTGCCAGTGATCCCAGTGAAGAGTGAATTACAGTAGTCCAGTCTAGAGGAGATGAATGCGTGGACGAGCTTCTCTGGGCAGGTGATGAGCTGGAGATCTATGGTCATAGTGGCTGAGTCAATGCTTTTCCAGTTCCGGAAAGACATTTGACGCTTAGGTCTAATAGTAGGCAGCATAAAAGTTAAGGCCATTGAGACCACTTTGTGGTCGGACACACCGAGATCATAGACCTGTAGGTTACTGATGGAAGCAGAGTCAGTGATAACCAGATCCAGAGTGTGCCCCTTGGTGTGAGTAGGAACCTCAACATGCTGCTGCAGCCCAAGACACTCAAGCACACTCAGGAAATCTGCTGTAAAGTGACAGGAGGGGTTGTCAACATGGATATTTAAATCACCAACAATGACAATGTTAGTTGACATAGTGCAGAGAGAGGTAAGGAGATCACTTAGCTCAGGTAGAAAAGATGGGTTTGGTTTTGGAGGACGGTATATGAGAAGCACTGTCATGGAGTATGGAGATTTGCACTTGAAGGCCAGGCATTCCATAGAGGAAAGATCAGGCATTAGCAAAGGAGTTTTAGTTCAGCCCGGTGCATGATGGCTTGTCCACCACCACGACCAGAGCTGCGGGCCTTCTCCATGTAGTTATAGCCAGGGGGGCATGCTTCATTAAGCACGGAGTAGTACCCTGGTTTATGCCAGGTTTCGGTTAGGCACATGAAGTCAAGCCCTTTGTCCAGAATATGGTCGTATATGAGGAGGGATTTATTAGTGAGGGATTGTGCATTTAGCAACTCCATGCTGGTAGGAGACAGAGCTTGGGTTGGAAATCCCTGAAAGCTCCGTAATACACTGCAATCCACTCCCTGTCTTCCATTGTGCCTAGTATTGGATAGTCTCGCGATGTTTCCGCCGCTGACTCCAAGGTTTGTTTTATTTTCTGATTCCACGTTGAAGCCGCGGCGCGAGCCTCTATGGATGTATCGAGGTCTGTTTTTCAAAATCCCACACTCTTGACAGCGGGCTGTAAACCCTTTGTCGGTTGGAGCCATGAAGCTGCGCCAACGGCGTAGCTGCGGGGCGGTGTATGAAATCATTGCCAGCACCGATGTAAAAAACAGAACACAAAACAAGCCGCGACGTCTGGCAATAGTCATCACAGAATAAGGTTTCCAGTAGAGCAGGTAGGCTCTATTAATCTAAAGTCCACCAAATAAAGTAGCTTTAAAAAGTCACATAAATCACAAAAACGGTAACAAAGTGTCAAGAGGAGCGGCAGCCAGCGTGCGCTAGCGTACCCTCTTACACTGATGACTCACAGGTGTCTCACAGGTGTGGCAATCACACATCCACTCAGCTGAGCTTCCTCTACGACCAAAAGAGCTAATTATCCATGTATTATACACAAAATGTTACTTAATGAAACTGCTCACAATGTTGTTGGTTTGGGGAGAGGAACATAGACCTTTGCAAACTTCAGCCATTCACACCAACACAGTGTAGCCGGACAGGCCATAATGTATTATTTTCAGCTATATCTCTCTACGTATTTGCGGTGGCCAAACATCTAATTACGCCAAATGTAACTTGGCTTCTTTGTATGTCATTGGCCATAATCATGCCCAACCAATCTACAATATCACTACTTTATTCAATCTATAATAACTTTGTCTTTGGCACTATTCAGAAACTAACCAGATGGCAGGGCAGCAATGAGTTTGCTTGTTGTGTGACGGCTTAATTCGAGAACATTTGGATTTTGCAAAGTGCCTGCACAGCAGTTTTAAACATACTGTATCATGCATTGTTTGTCCATGCTCATAGTAATATTGTAATGTCATGAAAAGTGCATTTTACTTGTATGAAATTTGAAAATATTCCAGGTTTCATTACAGCTGGTAAAAATAACACTTAACATCAATCCCTTTTCTGAGACTGTGCATGTGTGGTGAGGGAAGGCGGACCACCATCTCCACGTGTCCCCTCCCCTCCATCTGTCGCCTGGTGAATCATTGAGTCTCGGGGCCGTGATCCAGCCCCCCAATATGTGGGATTTCTGGAGGGAGTGAGGAGGGGTGGGTCAACATACATGTCACACTAATGGATACGGGGCCCACGGCTGTGGTGGTTTGTGTCTGATTTTCTTAATGCATGGATGGATGAATGAATGCATTCATAACTGCAGGCCCTGTTATTATCAGAGGGTCTCCCAGAATAGGCGCTGACCTCCACAGTTTTCCTGACTGACAGATGGACACAGCAACACCGGCAGAGAGGCAGACACTTTCCACAACCCGTACCAGGGGTCATTAACTGAGACCGTGATCCACAACGGCAGTCTTTACTGTTGGAACAGTGATCCCCAATCCCGACATGCCATAAAGTCCAAGCTGTGTATGGCTGTGACAATAAGACAGAATGAACCGTTTCAATGGTCATTACATAGAAGCCAACGGGTCAGTGGCTTTTGTAAAGGATGAAGGGATACTGTGGGGGGAGACTGAGGCACAGAGGGCAGCAGACATATTGTCATAGTCTGTAATTACTGGGCAGTGTCCATTCAATCACTTGGCAAATGTAGCTGTGTGTTTGTATGTTGCCATGTGTGATTCAATGGATGTTTGTGGCTTCTCCCTTTTTAAGATACTTGCTAAAGTTAGTGAAAAACTGTGCTTTTTAGTCAACTGGACATTTTTTTAACAGCAATAGTTATTTTGCAGATCAACATTTTGTATTCCAAGCCTATAATAGTGTAAAACTATTGTGTTATAAAATACACACCACGTTGCATATGCACCATTCTATTCAGATATGGGTACTTTCATATCTCACATAACATGTTTTATGGTAAATCCATGAATTTAGATGATATTTGTGTAGCATAATGTCTCAATATATGATGTCATCCCATTCAAGACAATAAACGATCATATTGAATTATTGCGACGCCCTACAGTGGTTTAAATGAGCTAATTCTCAACTAACTACAACTTTAAAATGCTGCTTACATGTTAACTCATCATTAGTAATATTAATATAACCTAATATAACAGTGAAGGGGGTCACCTGCACAATGGTTGCTTACAGGTACTTTGCTTAAAATATTTAATTACTTTTGCTTAAGGCTCCAAGGAACTTTCATGTTGTGTTGATTTTGGCGTTCCCAATGGAGGAAAGTGGAAGAGTTTCCAAACACCAGAATCCCTTCAGAAAACCTCTCATTTGACGCCAGCAGGGTCTGAGCCAGTCAGTCCTGGTTCTCCTGTGCCTCCCTTCCCTCCAGCGGGCCCAGCAACACGGCCCTGGCCCCCAGCAGCCCACAGTCTGTGTTGGCTCACATCGGGGACCAGTGGAGCACAAGAGGAAGTTCTGCTCCTTTCCGGAGGAGCGCTGTGCTGCCAACCGGCAGAGCTCTCCTCCGACTGACGGAGCTTCCGAATGCAGGCCGAAGGCAGCAGCGAAGCCGGACCTGGGTTTGTCTGTGGTGGACTGGTTGCTGTCGGAGGCCTCACTGGAGTCTGAGCTGAAGGACTTTCTGATGAACTTGTAGGCTTTTCTCTCATTTTACACCGAATCCAACCCGGTGGCACCAATGATAAACATTAAGAATAACGATATAGAAAAAGCCTTCTTCTCTCGCTGATGGTCTCATTTACTTATGTAGGTCATAAAGAGGCATCAGGAATAAATTAAGACAGTTTCATAACCAGTTAAAAGTTCCTCACAGTAACCTTAAGGAAAGTATTCTTACATTGTGGTTGCGCTACTTTTACTTTAGGATATTCATTCTTTCAACACTTCCAGCTACTTAACATTCATTGCAATGTCCATTGTGACTAATCTTATAATATCAAACTGGGGAGCCCGATGCCTGGCTCATACCAAGCAGCATGCCGTCAGCTGCCTGACTTTCCATCTGTTCATCAGATCCTTTCCTCAACAGTGTTGGTGGTGCTTAGAATTTGATTGCAACCTCTTAGCGCAGCGTTTTCTACGTGTTTATTCCAGCTGTTCCAATCTGATAGGCAGCTGGTCTTTGTGTGTTTATGTAAGGTGTGTCTGTGCCTCCTGGTGTTCCTGTCTGTGGGTGTGTATGTGACAGAGCAGTGAAAAGACAGAAACAGACACGGAGTGAGCAGAGCATTTGTTGATAGTGACAGAACCAGGAACAACAAGAAGAGTAGAACACACGGCTGATTGAGCTGAAGATAGCAATTAGCAAATGGGCTGTAAAAAAGATCAACAATGCCATCACTCCTCAGGAACTCGCTGCTCTCTCTCAGCTTTCTTCTTCTTTTCTTTTTAAATAACATATTTGGGATGGAGCAGTGTATCGGTTGACAACCAACAAGAAGGGGCCGTGGCTCCGCTGATAGTGAAAACTAAGCTGCTGCCGGAGCCTTGAAGAAGAGCTCAGGGAGAAAGAAAACACCACGAGAAGAATGCAGTGCTTCACAGTGCTGAAATGCGAAAGCTGACTAATAGCATTACATGGTTTCACTGCAACAGGCGAAGAAGGGGAACTTTAACAGCCAATGAAAAGCACACTTACCTCATGAGATGCAGGCTTGTAAATAAGCTTTGTGTGCCACTTAACTCTCGGTGCAGGTGTGGATTGAGATTTACATACATTGTGAAAAAGAGGGACATACAAATTGGTCGCATGCAGCGGCTCAAGCTGCTGCCCTTTTGCCATATTTGGCTTTCATGCCCTAATGGTTCAAACAAATTATAGTTACTATGACTATTAGTTCTTTGTTGTTTGCTACTGCAAAGGCAATTTGCTCAGCAGTTACGGCTGTTTTACACGAGCACCGTATGGTTGTAATGGTTTATTTTTAAACCATCTAGTGCTTCCTTAATTCCTTAAATATACAAAATCCTCATTATATTAAACTTGAGGAGCAGGATTCATGTTGATAACGGCAATCGGCAAATCATTGTCTAGCTTTTTAAATGTACTGGGTGCTTCACATTCTTCACCCTTTTTTCTTTTTCTTTTCCCAACTGGGTGGCTGTCCCTCACAATGTCTGACGCCCCTGACGCAGAACATACAGTACAGTAATATTGCAGCTGTACAAAATGAACTATGCAAGTTCAAATCAGCATGCATGCCCAGGGGAAAGGGCAGACACATTTCCTCATGATGAAACAATTTCATTCAACAAAAGCATTCTACCAACTTTCAGCAGCATATTCTCAGAATTGTTAGAATTTCCTTCACGGTCTCTTGCCATTTTTATGTTAAAATATCATGTGGTTTTATAGGAGCTCCTAACGTTGAATTCAATTTCTCACTTATGATAGCTGGCCATATCTTCAGTCTCAAGAGAAATTTACCACATTTTGTTACTTTCCGGTATCTTAAACATATAATTATTAAAAATTTCCTTGTCAGGGTCTCTTTCTTCTTTGTAATTAATGACATATCTCGAGCTCCATAAGAAGGGACGCGTTGTCTTGTATGAAGTAGTCCTCAGAATTACAGTATGGCAGGCAGAGAAGTACAATGATGAAGAATCAAAACCTTATTGGATGAAAGGACAAGATAACATAATTGACAAATGATTTCACTTTGCATGCATATAATTTAATTGTTTCTGGAGAGTGGTTTTCTTTAGTTCCGTCTGGACTAATGAGATGTACACAAAAAGGGATTAGCATCGCTTGCTTTACAAGCCCGCTGAGCTTTTTATTAATTAATTTTACACAACACCTTCTTCTCATTTAGTTCAAGTAAAGTGTTAATGCCAATTAATAATGCAACATATTGCCCCAAATGTTGTCTTGACCTTGACTCCTGCCCGCGACTACATTGTACGTGTGTGTCTCTTCTGCTCTATTATATAAATATAGTACATCTGTACTTATAATTCTCACTCACTCTCTCATATCACAATCTCAAATACATTCAGTCGGGAAACAACCCTCTCGTAAAAGTCGATCATGGCAATTATAAACAATTAGCCCGCTCTATGAATTTATCCAGACTTTGATGTATTGATTGAATCAGTCCTTTTCCTAATAAAGGTGATAATTAAAAGTTCTTAGTGGAGTGGTCCGGGTAATCTGGGGCCAGTTAAAAGCCTTAACACCAGCACTGTGGGGCTTAATTGGTACTGTGCCATTTATATGATTAACAACCAACCAAGCTCTGCCATCTAAAAAGCGCTCTTTACTCCTGGCAATTCATTAGATTAAAAAGTACTCTGGACTCTAATAAAAAAGAAAATGTGTTGATACAATAGCCTCATTAATTTCCAGAGATCACATTTGCATTGATCCTATTCGCTGATTATCAATCAATTTCATTGCTATATGGCCTTGGGGGCATGAAGGCAATGTACTGTTTCATGGTGATATTTGCTTATTTGTAATTCTGTTGATGGAAAAAAGGAATCATATGGGACTACCATTTTTTTTTGAATGGCTGTCTTATAGATGGAGTGTTCTTGTCCAAATATTAATTAGTTTTATTGTCTGACTCGCAGAGGGAAAGTAGGATTTATTTTAAGACCGCTGCATTCCAGTGCATTAGTTTTTGCGAGGGAGAAATTAATAAAAAGTTGATATCTTCAACACATGGTGGCTTTAAGTATTTTAATGAAAGTATAATTTATGACATTAAACTATAACAAATACTAAAGTTTGATAATGATATGGAATAATTTTAAATTCTTAACTTTTCAGCCTGCAGTTGTTTTCCCAGTAACTTTTCATGCTCAAACGACAGCTTACAATCCAAGAACAGTTGTATTAATATTATAGTTTTATTGAACACATTTAAAGAATTATTGCCATAGAGGACAGATAATATACACACTTGAATAATAATTATCTGCAGTTAAATTAAGTTATGGTGAGAATCAACAGTACATTATTGATAATCCCAGGAAGTAGCAATTTAAAAACTAGAGGACAACCCTAATTCTATTGATATACTGCTGCAGTGATGAAAATATTATACTTGGTGTAACATTTACGGTTGCGGTGGTTGGCTGACTTTGTAATTAAGGCTTAATCAACTGATCTAGATTGAGTAATGTGTCACAGCGGTGGTGTGTGTAGGTGCGCTGGTATCCAGTGGAGATCATTATCACAAAATATCATCATCTCAATCCGATGTGAGGCCAGGATCTGATGTCTTTGTTTCCACCACTTCTACTCACAAACACAATCAAAACAAAACCCACAGTTGATCACTCACTTGCCTCCGGACGAGTATACAGTATAATCACAAGTCTACAGTCTTTGTGGACCTGACCTCTTCCAGTGGAGGAGGGTGGGGGTTGAATTGCTACTTATCAGCCCGACCACGTCTGCCTACTCGAACTGTCTTTGCATGTTTCGCCATTATTCTGCAATGCAAAGCACTGCGAGGGGAAATCAACTTCAATCAGTCACGCTTTCCTGCTGCGTCGAGGACGAGAGTCTACACCTCTCAGTTTTGATGAACACAGACTTGCCTGTGTGATTTGGGACTAAAGAGCCAAGTTCTTGGGCCTTGGACTATGCCCAGCTGTCACTTTTCCATCAAAGGTGGAGAAATGTGAGCACACACATGCGCCGCTTATCACTTCTCATGAGGAACGGCAGCAAATTGGATTTTTCATATTATCATAAATGAGCGGATTTTTGGGCCGTCGCACTCGTAACAATTTTCTCAAACTCAATTGATATTTGTGTGTGTGTGTATTTACTGTTTGCCTTTTTGATTTGTAGGTCAGTGTACTCTGGGTGTGTGTGAAGCAGCATTTGCATTCGTGTCAGCTAGAGATAACTGTATAACCTATTTCCTCCAACTATAGGTGAGGCCTTAGTGTCTAAAGAACTCCAATTACCAAGACCTTTCCTTATCTCTGTCTATTCTCAACCCACGGGTGCCTTCAACAATCATCAGACCTTAATGAATTCACCCACATTATGTGCCTGCATGGTTTAATGACCTGAGACCAAGGCTCTCTCAATAAATGAGCCAGACTGGGACAGTCCCACTTAGAAAAGCAATTACAAAGAGTGTACACGTCCTCAATTTCCAGTATTTCTTTTCGTTCTTTCCGCCATCGAGAGAGTCCTTCAAAGGAGATAAGTCATCAGCCGTTAGCACTAGCAACTAGCATTCAGCCACATTCAGCCAGTGAAAACCCTCTAACCTGTGAAACAGCTGCAACAAAAAGTTGGGATTTGTGCCGGCTGAACTTGTTACAAAAGCTCCATATGTATATATATATATATATATATATATATATATATATATATATATATATATATATATATATATATATATATATATATATATATATATATATATATATATATATATATATATATATATATAGAGAGAGAGAGAGAGAGAGAGAGAGAAATAAAACCAGCGCCTTTACAGTTATATAGTATGGACCCAGTAGAGAGGTGAAATGCTGACCCCTATTTAATTGGTGCATGTGGCTTACACAATGCATCTTTAATTAAAAGTGAATGAACCTTGTTTCATCTGGGTATATATGTTATGCTGCTTAAGTCATAATAATCATTTGTGAGCAACTGCCGTTATCACAGAGGCGGTGGATCTTTAAGCCTCAAAGAGGGCTGACACTTTCATTGGAATCTGTCCTGCTCAGTAAATGTGATCTTCTGTAAGTGATCCACTTCGATTTTCATCTTTTTTTGTTAGAATATATTTATATTATAGTTCATTTATAAAACATATTCTTGCATAACATTATAGCACAAAAATATGTTTATTAAATGTCTAACAATCACACATGGTAAACACCTTTTCCCCCATATACATATAGAGCATTGTTTTCTTCTGAAAGGGTTTAAAAGGTGTTATTTCAGATGAAACAGTTCCTTTACAGAGATGTCAAATCACAGGATCAATAGTCTCTTTTGGTGGATAAAGGGCTGATAAAATAAAGGGTCTGATATTGCAGTATAATAGCTGAAGGAAAAGGTGAATGAGACCAGAGGAAGTAATGATGATGAGCAAGGATACAAAGAACACAGACTGAGCTATGAGGAAGGAAAGTGATGGAAAGGGGGATGGAAAGATATAAATTGGACAACGATGGGGGAAGAAACAGAGCGGTGAGGAGCTGAGGAATATAGGTAGAGACAGAAAGAGAGAATTAGAAGAACAAGCAGCAGCAGAAAAAGAGGGATGATTAGCCACAGAGCTGTGAGAGAGAGAAAGAAGGAGAGAGGGAGGGAGAGGAGGAGGAGAGCTGCTCATAATGGATTGATTCTCACATTTCTTTGAGGGCCTGTTCTTCCTGTCTCCTTCCAGATGAATGGTAATTGCCCCGCCGGCTTTAATCATGTGTTGAATTGGCAAAAAAACAGGAGGAAAGCGCTTCTACGACAATTGAGAATCGATCGGTCTGGAAGTCGACCTATTGCTACTCCGCTTTATCTCCCATCACACACTCTTACTCTTACACACACATTGACACACACACACACACACACACAGCACAGAATAACATGTGCACACCCATGTCAGAGCAAATGACAGAAGCACTAATTACGGTGATGGCTAGGTGAGAAAAGAGGACAAAAATGAGAAGGGGGTGAGGACCGGGGGAAAAAATGGAGGTGGCGAGACAGTTGAACAGTGGGGCGCAGGCTCCTGTTTGGGCCTCAGAGTGTCAGCTGTGGCAGCAGACTGAGAGGGGAGATAATTGTTTCGTCAAGGGTGTGATTGCCATCACTTCCCTTATTCTCCACGAACAAAGCACCTTTTAACATTTGTCTCATTTAACTTCATGGTTTGCTGTCTTTCAAGGAGATGCATCCCAGTCTTGTACGCCGTTCCTCAATACACATGAAGCTTGTACGTAAGTAAGCAAATGATAAACACTAAATGGAGTACATCAGACCTAAAGCAGGTACTCCACAGAGCAGGAACACTCACAGTATCAGAAATTGCTGAGTTCCAGCACTTTTTCATCAATATGGAACAAATACCAACTTCTAAAATATACAGTATTTCTGTACTTTATTGAGGGTTGAACAAAAAAAAGAAAAGATAATGTAAAAAACAATGTTTGTACCATCAACCATGCGACAAATAATGCGACTGTTCGTGAAAAATTATTTCCAAGATCTTTATTTCTATTGTCCTAAAATGAAATCTATTAAATGGATATATAAATGAATACTGTTATTAATACAATTAGAGAAACAGAACTCCAGAAATCTCTGTTTGTGACATGGCCAGCTTTTGGGCCAACCAACACACACTGGTTGCATTTCTTGGTGTTTCAGCTTTAACAGGATATTAATATACTCTGGCCAGTGATAGTTTTGCTTGCAGCATGAATGTTAAGCTTTCCATTGAAAGTACCATTTAAACAAAAAGCAGCACAAAGTCATATGGGGCTTTATTAGGATTGGATTTTTTATCCTCATACTTTGAACTTTAAAGGTCACTTCCTGCGGGATGGAAGATTATGCTTATGTGCCATTCCCCCATTTTCACATGTTGAGATATTTGATGTTTTTACATTTCTTATTAAGGGCTTAAGAGCAAACTGGATCAAAGTAAATAGGATAACTGACATTAAATCTATTGTTTTCTACATAGTAATTTCCTTTTGGTTCTTTTGGCCTTTGAGGGTTACGAATGATGGGAAGAACCTCTGAAAAGTGTTAATGTACATGGCTGTGATTTACTGCTTTAATTTAGAAATACTGAAATTCAGACACATGGTAAGGTCATGTCAGCTGGAAAATCTGCTTTTTAGGGCTAAAATAAATTGTAATTAGACAAACACATTTTCAAAGGCCTTTCAGATGCTACTTTGCAACTTTCAGCTTCTCATTTACACATTGATAGATTCCTGTACCTCTGCAACCCACTTCCTTGTAATGAAATTAAGAGGTATGAAAAAACTTTTTTTGAACTTTAGACATCGTGCAGAAATTGTTTTCAAATCTATTTTAATTGTGTGAATCATTACAAGCCATTAGCCTTCCATTTACAATAAGTTAGCTTTGTATGCATCTGTGTAGGAACCATCAGCCCTAGCACATACTCAACTTCGCCTCTTTGATGGCCATAATAAAGGTCCTTTATTATTCCTCCCCCTTTTATGAACATGTCCCTGTTGGCATTAATTACCCCTTGCAATCAGGGGCCCCTCCAGGGTCATGGTCCCTTAACAGAGGGGTTGAGTGGTTGGATAGAGGGAATGAAGGAGGGATGGCTTAACAGAAGGTTGGGGGTTGGTGACGGTTGATGTGGCAGGTCAGTTCAGCCATTTACACTACATTAGTCTCTGTTGTCGATTTGGGATGTCAGCATTTCTGCCAGACTATCCCCATGTGGTTACCTGCTCTGAGGAAAGGATCTGAAGGGGAAAGTGGTCTGTTGGACTTGTGAGAGAGCATCCTCCGAAATGGAAAGTCCATGTTTCACCAAATAAAGACTGATGGACAAGGTGTGACACAGAAACCCAGCCACTTAACAGGCACCTTAATGGTAGTACAAGATTACCTGTCGTACCCAGCCCATTGCCTTCCAAATCAACATCTCATAGCGCCAGCAGTGCCACAGAAAGATATCTCCGATCAGCCCGCTCTCAACCTCAAACCTCCATTAGAAACGCCATTTCCCACGCGGGTTTCAAATTGAGTTTGGGCATGCTTAATATTCCACTGCTTTGATACCTATGGGCTGCGTGTGGGTGGGGTGTGACATTATTCATCATTTAAGTATAGAATATTAGATTGTGTCACTCGTTCCAACTTCATAATGGAGCACAGCGAGACAGTGGGTCATAAATCTAGAGACAGACCACGAGTAATTTATCACGTCTAAGAGACACAACAATAGTGAGATGACCAAGTTCTTCACAGAGTCGGAGGATGTTTCTTTCAAGCGGAGGGATAAGTGCATTGCCTCGAGATATTCTCAGTTTGGACTGCTGTGACGCAATTTAACAACTGTGAAATCAACTTTCAAGCACACAGAGCCTCGAGCCATTATTAGAAGTTCCTTCTTCTAAAAAAGCTATCACACCTAAGTTCTGTATTATTGTGAATCTGTTTCTCTCCATCACAACATGCAGCATTTCCTGTGAAGCCATCTAGGTTTTTAGAAGCGTGAAGGAAAAAAAAGAAAAAGTAGTCCGGTGACTCTGCATCATAAACCTTTAAGAAAGTTCAACCTTATAATAGAGCTTCATAAACGTATGGACATTTCGCTTGTACGGATTCACTTGTTAACGTTTATGGAAGCCTGATTTAGAGTCAAGGCGCAACAGTTCCAAGCTCAGAGGAAGAACATCCACAGGTGCTCAAAATTATGTCATAACAGCCACTTACAGAAGGGAAAAGGTAAGTGAACATAACATGGTAGTTCAGAGCTTATTCAGAGATAAGGAGATTTGAGAGAACTGCTACACTACTAAATTGTTGACTCTATTCACTTTAAATCAAGCTCAGTTTTCAGTAAGTATACCTTATGCGAACATTATATTATATATGAGGTTTTTGAACAGGGCCAGGGATGCAGCTTGCAAAAATGATGATGATTCACCAGGTAACAGCAGGTGTCATGTGTGGCTCGGTCGAAACACACTCCATAAGAAATGAGACAATTACTTTTGTATTAACAGAGCAAAAATAAAACACAATTAATTGTTTTTGCGCAGAGTTACCATTACTAACTGTACCTACTTTTAGTCTATAATCATATAATTACTATCCTTTAATTGTATTACGGCTATATCTGTCACCTTGCCCTCCATCAGTCTTTCTATCCATCCATTTATCCACTGATTTATGCATCCTTCCCTCAGACTATTAAATTCCTTGTCTGCCATTAATTCATAAATTATTTTTAATTCATAAATTATTTTTAATTAACCGGCCGATTTGGGATTAGAGTGACGATACAATTCTTTAGAACATTCTCTGCCATCAAAGTAATGAAGTTGGTAGAAAAACTGGGCATTACAAAAGAGAAATATACATTTATGGTTCAAGAGGTTAAGCCACTCCATCAAGACAATGAAATAAAAAAAATTGAAGTCACAAAAAAAGGACCTTTAACAACCGCATCTCGTCTTTCTCCTTTTGAAACAAAAGGAGGAAAATTACAAAATGTGTTCTACTCTAAGCTTGCATCATCTCGTCTACAGTTTCAGTACTAACTAATTAAATGACACATTTGAGCTAAAGTAGCTCAATGTACACCAACAGAAGTGTCGAAAAAGGTGTGACGCACAATGCTACGCTGAGCACAACAACAGGCTGGTTGCTTGCATTATGACGGCTGCTTTAATTACACTCCACACAGTTTGCAGCTCGGAGCCTAATAAACTGGAGTGTCAATCTCAAACTCATTTAGGGGCGAGCTGCCACATCTCCGGCTGCATTAATCAATGATACTGAGGCAGAATGAGAACATGACACTGGGATTGATTCTCCTCCTTAGCCGATAAGGTTAAGAAAGTTTGACATGCAGTGAATCTGATCACAGAGTAATAATAATGAACCCTTTCCTCAATATCTTTATAGGTGCACTTGAGCAAGGCACATAAATCCAAACCACTTGAAGTGTTTAGTCATGAACAGTAAAATACTGAGATTAGATTCAGCTTCTGGTTCAAACAAACACACAATGTTTCATTTGGCTTTCAAGTTATGAAACTGCAAAAAAAAGTACAAAAGTACAAATATCCATAACAAGCAAGCTTCTCTTAAATGAAGACAGAAATGTATACTTTATACTGTGATTTATACTTTTAGTTCATTTAACTACACAAAATAAATGTACAGCCCTATTATATTTTGGAATGTAGTTTAAATTAATTTGCCCCCCAAAAATGGTGTTGTTTGGTATGAACACTAAAAATGATGTTTGTATAGAAAGATGTAACGAAGGAATACAGAATCAGTCAATGTTGAACAGTTATGTTCAGTATGAACATTGTGACTTTGCAGATATATTCATAAGAAATAACATTGGAGATTTGATTGGAGACAAGCAAATATCGTGATATTTTTGATCAAATATCTTAATATAGATATCACACAAATACATAGTGCTCTGGCAAAATATTTACACAATAAGATTTTGATTAATAACCATCAAATTCAGGTATTCTGTAAAGGCAAATAATAGAACAGCTAGAACTGTCTGTAAAGTTCAGAAAAAATCATGAAAAATGAACAGACAAAAACAGTCATCCCCAGTTCCAACAAAAAAAGGCCATCAAGCTCCTTGAGGTGTTATTGTGGCGTGTGGGCTATCAACAGCACAGGCTTCGTGGGTTAGTGTGCATAATGGGCTTGTTGCCTGAATGCAGGAGAGCACGGTGCATTTTGATCACTCACTCTCTCTCCATTATCTCACTTATCATTGTCAATCATCGGTGTCCCTTTTCACTTGATTTTTTCCTGCAATTATCTTTTTCTTCCACTCCATAATCCATTATTCAGTCTCTCAGATTTACATCGTACTGTTCTTTGTGTTCCCCTTTTTTTTTTTTCAAAGGCTCTTTCACTCAAGATGGGAAACAGATTGATGTACGTTTCCAATTAAATGTTCTCTTTTTATTTATCTATTTTTACTGCAGACTGGAAACTTTGTGTTGGCATGCTGTTCATGAACATATTCCTTGTAATATCTAGCAAATGCTGGCACTCACACTGCCACATCTGTCATAGTGAGGCAGTACAACTTAACAGACTGTAGGTGTGGGAGTGATTCTGCCTACACACACTCCGCCTGCTTTAGGGTTCAAGTTGGTGCCAATTAAACATCAGCTGTGTGAGCCCTCATGATGGCCTTAGCAGCGCGCTGTAAACCAGGCCAGATGGCATCATCTACCATGGGAACACATGGCAACTCATGACAGGGCCCTCCACACGTCAACATCCTCTCTGAATTAAGTGAAATATGGAGCGCTCTCCCTTTAAATTAACACTTCAGTGCCGTGAATGAGATTGGGTACCTACGGAGGCTGTGGCAGTCGTCTCTGTCGGCATCCCGAGGTGGCGTTCCCCGAGCCGTATTTTAGCCATCTCTATTGCATTTTGAAACTTTATCAGTGGCACACAGGCCTCGTCTGTGTTGCTGCGAGGGCACAGTTTGATGCTATCAGAGGGCGCGTTAACTGCAGCGTTAAGCTTTAATGAAGAATAGATTAGGACCTTAGGATGCAAAGCACATACCATCCCCACGCTGAGGGGAAGGACCCGTAATAGGCCCAATAAGCTTTTTCTGCTGATCTCACACCAACATGGATGGCCTCCAGGGGCCTGCGTTGGCCTGGCCCAATGTTTACAATGTCATTTATCACTGAGACAACTTTTGTTGACTGACTGGGTGTCACAAACACACATACAAAGGTATCCCTCCTCTGCAAGAAAGTGATGCCTCTTGACCTTAGAACCTCTAATCACTCACCGACTCACCCTGAAAATGAGCCGGAGCAGGTTCAAGTCATCTCTTTGTCCCCTAATTAACTCTCAGACGTCCCCTTGACCTGGATCCTTTTAATTGAAGCCTTTCCCCATTATACCCTGCTCAGACAAAGAATTACGAGAGCTGCCCATATAGGAAACCTCAGCTCCCATGTGCTTTAGGTACAGATGCTTGCAGCTATATGGCCAACAACAATGTATTAAAATCAGAGAGCCTTATACAAGACCTCTTAAATAACAGAAATAATTAAAGAGGCACATATAAAGCCGACATTGGACATAAATACATTTTTCTTCAGTTGTGGCATCACAGTTAGTTGTTATAATTGGTTGTTTCATCTAGTGGGCTTATCGCTTATAAACAATGCTTTCAATACTACTTCAAAGCACTACACACATATTACCTAAACCATTTATTTCCCATTGTTTTCTTCCAAGGCAATAAAGGCCAAACAAAATCAAACCAAAGTCATTTCCTCTCATCTAGGTCCATCATCATTCCAGCCTTCTGTGTTTTCTGCTTTCAAACATCAGAGGTCACTCTGCACCTTTACAGAGCTGCTCCAATTGGACTGGGACTCGCTCCAGTCCATAAACATACACACATTCTACCAGTGAATGATGACATACATCAATCATACGCTGTCCATCACTCACTAATGATCTTGACAGAGCATTAGCTGGAAGGTATGCCAGCTTATAGGGGGAGATAAAATAGAGACAGAGAGAGTAGGATATAGACAGAGACCGAGCGAGTGTGTGTGAAGAGGACATGATATACGAGATGGTGTGGATTGTTGCACCTTTCATCATCTCCTCTATAAAGTCTAGCCAGTCATGAAATGAGGATGGTAAAATCCTTCAGCAAACACAACCATCAAACTGTACAGCTAGCTCCCAGACAGCTAACATTTCTGCACAGATGACTGCAACTCTGATTGGCCCACAATTCAAACCAGATTTGCAATTTTAAATATTACAAAAATGTAAGGTAGTCAAGGGGGGAAAAATGATGTGTGGAGGAATAATCATCTAATTCCTGTTAGTTTATGCAGATTTGAGCTACCAAAGGCAAAAGGAAAAAGATTCCCAACTCACGCTAAGTGATCAGGCCGCAGCCAAATATTAGACACTGCCCTTTAAGAAAGATTCATTCTGTTAGAGGAAAACCTCATCCATATTCCTTTACTTTTCTATTTTGAGTATTCATTACTGTCAAAGTGTGAGCATAGCAATGAAAGCAAATATCCTTAAATAACTTCAGTGTTTCATTTAAACCATTCTGTTAATGTGTTGATGCCCCAAACTTTGCTCTGAAGTGACATTTGCATTCCAATGTGATGCATCTTCACCGTTTTGTACCGAACTTGAAAGAAAAGGTCAGTATCTCTGGTTGTGGAGCATGTGCGCAGTGAGTAAGTGGGATTTATGGAAACGGTAAACCCAGGGATGCTTGTCGATGCCTCTGTCTGCTGCAACACACACCCACACACACACGCACACACGCACACACACACACACACACACACACACACACTCTAACCCCCCTAGTTTACTGCAATGCGCCAGCAGTGGTTAGCACATAAGCACTAGGAGACAAAAGCGAGAATATAGCCAGAGCTACAGAGAGAGCGAGAGCACAGATACGAGAGATAAACACTCACTGGTAGTCTGCTGCTATGGACTTTCTCTTTTCTCTTCATTGATTCTTCAGATACATTTTTTTAATACACCTTCATCAATAGCAATGGTGGTCTGACGAATGCGTTTCTCAAACATTTGCCAGTCAATAGTAATTTAGTCTGTATCTTTGTCCCTTGAGTAAAGAGTCTCGATCAATTGAGGTGATGAAAACTCAAATAAATCAGAAACAGGGGCGAAGTGGAGCACTCCTCTGTATCCAGCGGAGCACGGTGCAAGCGGCTGTATGAAAAACCGATATGTACGGCTATCTCTTTCAATGGGAGATCAGTTAGAGCTGTTTGTGGGGTGGACGAGCCACAGCTAGCTGGCTCGGCCATTGTTAAAGTATCGGGGAGTCAATAGACTATTAACGGACACATATTCTTTTGTTGTGTTAAAAACATGACTCTGCTAGAACCAGATAAAGTGTCCACATGTGTTGGAGGGTGTGGGAGAGCTAACAGGCTTCAGAGGAGCTGCACAGCATCTGTTCGGCTCAGGCACTGGGAGTTGTAGATCTATCAAACACACTGAAATACTTTATGCATGGCATGTATTGTGCATGTTCATGCATAAACACAACCTATTCACAACATCTATCTGTGTTGGTTTGGCTGGGTTTTGGTTTACAGTGGGACTATGAAACATAATTCGGAAAGGCTTGTTTGAGTAACAGATCCATGAGTTTGAAGGCTTATCAGACACCCAAACAGTGCACGGGGGTTTATGAAACTACCAGGATTGCACAACTCTGCAACCATTTTATCTTTCATACCAACAATAACAATTCAAACAGCATTCGGCTTTTGTGTACAACCATCTATCGGGCTTCCACATACACAGTCCCATTTAAATGAAGGATGGGGCTCCATTGTTTCCATGCTGGAAGTAACAAAAACTACCAAACTAATAAACAATCAAATATCAAAATGGTTAATTTTCTGTCGACCTACTAATTTCCACACTAATCCAGAGAAACATTAGGATACTAATATTTGGCTTCAAATTCAGATTTTTATTTTTAAACATCTACTTTTCCATAACAGCCTTAATTGGATCTGGGGCACAAAAGCCTTCAATATGTCCGTGAAAGTTGCTCCACTTCCCTCATTGCAGATCCAATTCTGCCATACTGCTGCCATTTAAACTGAAACTGCAGGACAATTAGAACCCATGGAGACCTAATTACAGCCAGGACCAAGGCTCCAGCGTCTTCTAATGGTGTAGCAGAACGCGTCCCCAGGGCAACATCTTCTTGCCAGTTAATTATGCCATTATTATATCAGTTCAGACTGACAGAGGGGACCCAAGCTCAGCTTGACCTCCAGAACCCAGACAGTGAAGAGAAGAGATCGCCTGTAGAACCACGCAGCCCTGAATGACTCCATGACTCCCTGGCTGCTTGCTCTCCACCTCTTCCCCTACCTTTCACCAATAAACAGTGAAGATGAATAATGAGATGCTGGCCCTGGTTAAAATTAAGCATGTACAGCCTCCCCTCCTTGTGCTTGCCTAATACATTTGGTTACTTGCAGACGACAGCAGTGGGTGTTACAGCAGATTGTGAATATGACTGATAATGGGGTTGAAGAGGTTGTGGCGGCGCCTCTTCCAAGTCTTAAGCAAGAGAGTGCCGTCTCTGCAGTATAACGGATTGTCCCTGAAGTTTCACTTGCTTTGGATCATAGACAGACATAAACCACTCAGAACTCAAGATGGATTCACTGCTTCCCTTACAAATGTTTTCAAAGCTGCTCATTGCACAGATTAGTGTAAAATGTTGTGTTTTTCCATTTTACTACATATCCTCAAGCCTAGATCATCCATCATAAATCACTATACCAAAGACAACAGGCCATTTCTGATGGGGCACACGTCTCCTCCTTTCCACTGCTCCCTTAGAGGGATGCCACTCAAAGACTATAATGGACCTCTAATGAACTCCAAATCCCATGGCACTACATTTACACTGCATTATCGCTTCCTGACCCTTGACCTCCCAGTGGAGTAGAGCGGAGAGCACTTCTGTCTGCAGAGCTCATTCAGTCATTATGCATTCACAGAGACCACATAGCATGACGCTAAGCGAATGGGTATTATGATGGCATGTGTGAATGACCAACACAGTGCATACTCCCAACTCTGCCTCTAAACGCTGGACTGGAGGGCAGTCTATACTTATACCAGCATAGACTCTTTAAGAGACCTCCAATCACAGTAATGTGTAATGCTTTTGATATGTAGCCAGACTGTAGTATGTAGTATGTAGTAATACATGTGCTCAAGGCATTATAGCAGCAGGGAAAGAGTAAAGGAAATAACAGGGAAGAGGGCAGAATATCTTTTTCTCACACGTTCCAAAAAACTAAACCATCTTAAATGATGTTGTTCAAAAACAGCAAGCAAAATCCTTGGACACATTTCCCTCATCAAACCCAAAGAAACAGTCCATCAATGGGCGAACCCGTCTTCACATTACTCTTTCCTAACAAATGATGTGCCTGATGCCGTGGCCATAGAGACATGGTAGAGGAGGGGTGAGTTCAACTAATTGCCTGATGATAGAATTTTAGTGTCTCCTTCATTATAAAGCAACTTCTAAGTGTTATTGATCTTTGGAGGGTTGTCTCAGTCATGTGGTATTAGAGAGCCCGACTGCTCTGAGGACATGCATTATTCAACAGGCATTCTGACACGACGCCTCACCAGGGCCTGCCAATTCCTCTCTGGTGGCCTGGGAGTAGCCACAACTCTCTGTCCATCGCACTCTCTACTTCAGCACACGCATGCAGTCCTCACGTGAAAGCATTAACATATCAGCTACACTCGCCTGTGAACGCACACACAGTAAAAACACTGACTGGAGGTTGTTGATTGTTGTTTTGCTCTCGGATTGACTTCACACTCCACTCAGGGGTTAATCTGTAATGAACTGACTGGTGCTGCTGTCTGCTGCTATTCCCAAGTAATTTGTGGACATCTACCTTTTCCAGCAAACACACTGCAGACAGCATCTGAGAACAAGCATGCAAGAGATGACGAGGAGGCAGATGAGTGAGAAACAAAAAGGGAAATTAAGCTTGTCCCCTTCTGAAATATTTGCATTCAAGTAAGCAAGGTTGTACTCATTAACATATACAAGGCATATTTAATTGTCATGTTTATAAGTCTGATATTACATTCTACAACCATGAAGTTAGGCCTTTGATCATCTTCTGTGCAGCTGTTTAAAAGAGAAACAATATTTTTCAAAAGATTGAAATTACAATTTAAGCAGGGGATAAAGTGCTACGGGATTTATTAACCGTAACCTTTTCAGATGGGTGCACTTCAGACAGAATCATCACAAGTGTCAATAAATGCTGAAGCATAATTAAACATTTACAACATAAGATATTGTGAGCAACTGTATGCTTGCATTCTGTCCAGCATCTATAAAGACAAGGATGGATTCACTCTACTCCATTTCTCATTTTGACATTTAACATGGAAGACTTGACTCTATAAACAACAAATAATATGCTTACAGTACCTCTCTTTACTGCTTCAAAAGGAAAGGCAATTATTAAAATGTTGCCTCGTCAAACAGGATTCAATCTGGAGGAAACTAATCAAAGGAACATAATTGATGGGGGTAATTAATAAAAAAGCTTGTCGAGCTAAACTTACAAAGTAATAGCAGACAGCTCATCCTTGCAGGTGAATTCTACTAAGTTAGAGTTGCCATAAATAATTATCTTGAGGACACACAACCAAGAGATGTACAAAACAAAAGCACATCTCATCCATATGCCCATTCATCATTGTTTAGCCATGCCTTCTGGTAAAAGGGGCTTAGTCGAATATAATGTATCTTTGTTTTCAGCGGTTGCAATTATCTAGGAGATCAATGGGTGTTATCAATACCTTACAGCAATTAACATTTAATATCCTTCCACAGCCACTTACTCCATTAATGGCTGATTGATTATGCAAGGCCTGGGAGCCCCGCAGCTGGGAATGGCATGGATCTATTCTGTCTATCTGTCAAAGTAAAGGCTGTAGAACCTCTGACTCCAGCTAATACCGTATCGATATGAGGTTAGTTCAACCAGAGATGGAAAGATCAAGGAATTTCTGTTTCGCTCATGCCACCATCATTTTTTATTCCTCCCTCTTCCCAGTTGACTGTTAGCAACGTTTTACTTGCATTTCACCCTCATATATGCCACCACTCCGAACACCCTCCCTTCCACCCCTGAAGTTCTTCGTAATCTAATCAGCAGTGATGTATTTTCAGAGCAAGAAGGCACTGCTTTCCATTTCAATCAAATTCAGGCCTTTCAGAAGAACCCATAATGCAATCGTTCTGTACAAAATTCAGGCCCAATTTAAGCCGTATAGACTGCAGATGACTGATAAACGCTCCTTGTGGCTCTACTTTGCTGCAGTGCATTGTCATAAATAAGAACCAGCTCTGTGCTCTCTCTTTGGGGATGGTGCAGGCCCAACTTTAAATTGGCAGTAGAGGTGGACAGGGTAAGAAAGAAGGTGAAGAAATGCAGAAGTTAGGAACCTTGACAAGTGGGACTCTGCTAAAGAAATGTAATTGGAAGACACGACAAGGCTCAGCTGGTGGACAGGTCCCCGAAACAGGCTCTCCATTACCAAGTGAGGGGGGATAGTGGAGTGCAGAGGGGTGGGGTGGGGGAAGAAGGAGATTGGGAAGGTTTCGCTTAATAAACACTTTGTTTTCTGCTGACGATCAGAGGGGCAGAGCAAGGGATACATCGACAGATCGATAGACTGATTTGTTCCGGGTTCTCCATGTTCATCAGACCCATACTTCTCCCTCGGGGAGTGGATGGACTGAAGGAAAGAAAAAGAAGAAGAGGAGGAGGAGGAGGAGGAGGAGGAGGGGTGATTGGAAGGAGGAAACAGACAAGTGAAATCAAGAGAGTAAAGTGTAAAAAAAAAACAGCAGGAGAGTTGAAGAGTCAGGAAAGCAGACAGATGGATGATGATAGGAGGGAGTAATGGAAGGAGAAAATAGCGATAGTGTGGGAGGGAAAGAGACTGTGAATGGTGAGAGGGAGTGGGAAAGGAGTTGCATAGGCTGAGGGTCAAGTACCAAGGTAAACGACAGCAGAGATGGTAGGAGGGGTGGACTGTGTAGGCGACATACAGAACAGGAAATCCCTCCAATCTCCACTGGATCAACAACGAGCCCAAATATATTTCCCTATCCTCCTCTGTTCTGCAGATAGGCAGTCTCACACACACACACACACACACACACACACACACACACACACACATCCCTCATCAGTCTACCCGACAACCAACACATGCTTTTCTAAGGTATCCCTCCACTCCCTGCTTATCTCTCTCTCTCTCTAAGGGCAACTTCATTCAAGAAGTGATGATGAGAAGAGGAGACTGGTTGGATAATAGCAATTTTGTGTCTTCTCCACAAAGGCAAAAGAGGCCCTGGTGCATAATGGCAGCAAGTAAATGTCTCTGCACAGATTTCCATTGCCATTACAGCATTGTTCGCCATTGTAGGATTTGATGTCAGTCAAAAAGCTATAGTGCTGCAAATCACTCCGTCTGTGCTCCGAGGTTCTCTTGGCAACGGACAAGATGCTTTATTGCTCTACAGTATATCCAATTTGACCAATAATTGCACAGTTCATAATCATTCCTGCCTCAACTCTCGGCAATTAGCAATGGAATTACACCCAGAGAGCGATCGTTTTAAAGGTCGTGAACCAAGAGGAAATCGCTGTGATCTTATCAGCATATGATTACAATTCATTCAAAACAGAGCCCATAATGAGCTGTTTTTTCAAGATAGTAGAAAATGTCGATCTCATCCTTTGATTGTGGTAAGTCAGTGAGGAGGCTCCACTTCACCTTTACCTCATCATCACGTTGTGAATTACTCCACAGGGCACAGTTCAGGGGGGGAAGTGATTCTAGGATTTGTCATACGTGTTCAAGAAAGCCAGAATTAACAAAGATAATATAGATAATATAGTAATGAAGATGATGTGAAGAAAGAATAGCAATTGAACTTCTCTTAGGTGCCGTCAAAAGAGCCCTCAATATTTAACATATCTCGTTGAGGTTTGTCAACATTCTAAAATGCAATATTGGGATTACAAAGACAGTAAAATACTATCTCTGTCTGTTTAAACCATACAATACGAAATACAAAAAAAATCAAGCAAATGG